>NC_135958.1:43930272-44000447 GCF_053455715.1 Rhinoraja longicauda
CAGCACTCTCTCCCGCCACGGCTCTGATGCTTCCTCCACAAACACCGTCTGTCTCCTTCCCCTCTCGCCAATGCTATGGGAACATGGTACACGGAGCAACAATGGGCATCCTGGTCGGTCACCCCTGATCTTAGATCACGTATGTTGCTGCCTGTGCTGCCACCTCATCTATCATGTTAGCAAATACAACATGCATTTAAATGGAGCACTAGGTACTTGCTGTTTTTACAGTGATGTTCAGCTCTGGACACAAGAGACTGCAGATGCTGCAATCTGCATTACAACGCTGCATTTATGACCTTCTGTTACAGAATGATTACTGCAGAACGGTACTCTACAGGGTGGCCTCACAGCGTCAGAGACCTGCGTTCCATCCTGATCTCGGGAGCTGTCCTGTGGGAGTTATACACTTCCCAGTGATTGTGTGGGTTTCTCCGGGTGCTCCGGTTTCCTCCCACATCCCAAAGACCTGTGGGGTTTGCAGGTTAATTGGCCCTCTATAAATTGCCCATAGTGTATAGGTAATGGATGAGAAAGTGGGATAACATAGAACTAGTGTGAACAGGTGATTAATGGTTGGTGTGGGCCAAGGGCCTTTTTCAAACTGCAATCTCTTAACTAAATTAGGGTCAACTGAGAATGGCTGGAAGTAGCGATACAGCATTGAATGAGAAGCTGGCCTTTCATCCAGGAGCTGCCTGTCTGTTCCGTCGGTGGTGGGGTTCCATGCCTTGTGCCACCTGGTCGTTGGCGCTGCCTGATTGCAGCTTCATTACTAACGCACTCCTGCTGATGGCCTCCCTCCTCCAATCTCACACCTCGTCAATACTCAGTCTGTTCTTTTGTTCAGCGCCTTACCTCAGCGACCCCCTACCACACATCGTGCCTGTAAAGCTGTGCCTGCCTGGCTCAATTCCGCTGCCCATGCCGAACAGCATTGTAAATCCCTGCCTAAATTCCAATTCATCAAGAAACCTGCTCCAGTACAACAGCCCTCAGGCCATGGACAATCATCCAGGGTCCCCACCATCAGGGCCGTGCCCTCTTCTCACTGCTACCATCGGACCGAAGTCCCACACCCCCAGGCTCAGGAACAGCTACGTTCCGACAACCATCATTCTTGAACCGCCTGCACCACCCTAATCCCACCTCAGCAACGCAACGCTGCATTGCAGACCGCGCAGCTGTGATCTCCACAAAACCATCAAGGATGTCTAGAGACAATACCAGGACAAACTTGTCCCAGTATAATCACTCAACTCCTTCTGCAGTTGTATAGGGCCCTGGTGAGACCACATCTGGAATATTGTGTGGTGTTTTGGTCTGCTAATTTGAGGAAGGACATCCTTGCTTTTGAGGCAGTGCAGCGTAGGTTCACGAGGTTAATCCCCGGGATGGTGGGACTGTCATATTTGGAAAGATTGGAAAGACTGGGCTTGTATTCACTGGAGTTTCGAAGGATGAGAGGGGATCTTATAGAGACGTATAAAATTATAAAAGGACTGGACAAGCTAGATGCAGGAAAAATATTCCCAATGTTGGGGTAGTCCAGAATCAGGGGACATTGTCTAGGAATAAAGGGGTGGCCATTTAAAACTGAGGTGAGAAGAATCTTTTTCACCCAGAGTTTTGTGAATTTGTGGAATTCTCTGCCACAGAGGGCAGTGGAGGCCAAATCACTGGATGGATTTAAAAGAGAATTAGATAAAGCTCTAGGGGCTAGTGGAATCAAGGGATATGGGGAGAAGGCAAGGCACAGGTTATTGATTGTGGATGATCAGTCATGATCACAATGAATGGCGGTGCTGGCTCGAAGGGCCAAATGGCCTCCTCCTGCACATATTTTCTATGTTTCTATGTCTCTAACCGTTTGATTCTTGTTTCTCAGTCTCATAATGGCTTCTTTAACTTTCATTGTCACAACTTTGGTCCTCATGTTGATAAACAGCAATTAAGGTTTCTAAAGGTGATGGAAAGACTGGAGGAAAGACTAGGTGCTGAGAGCTCTAATATACCTGCATTAAGGAGGCATTTAAACACACCTGAGCAATTACAAACTCCTGTGAAGCCATGTGTCCCAAACATTATGGTGCCCTGAAATGGGGGGACTATGTATAAAGACAGCTGTAATTTTTACATGGTGAAACCAAAATGTATAAAAATACTCTTTAATAAAATCTGACAATGTGCACTTTAACCACATGTGAATTTTTCTATTACAAATCGGAAATTGTGGAGTGCAGAGGCAAATAAATAAATGATGGGTCTTTGTCCCAAACATTATTGAGGGCACAGTAATTGGCTGCACAGCGAGGTCTGGCAACATCATTGGTGATGGTGCGACCCTACCTGATGAACTGAATGCTTATTTTGAGCAGAAGGCTAACAGGGCGGTGACACCTGGCCCTTCAGTATTCCAGTGTGCCTCTCCCCAGGGTGACTGCTGCAGAGGTTAGATTTGCCTTCCTGAGGGTAAACCCACGAACAGCAACTGGCCCAGACTTTCACGGTGGCACAGCGGTAGAGTTGCTGCCTTACAGCGAATGCAGCGCCGGAGACTCAGGTTCGATCCTGACTAAGGGTGCCGTCTGTACGGAGTTTGTAAGTTCTCCCTGTGACCTTAAGAGCTCTATCTAGCTCTCTCTTGAATGTATTCAGAGAATTCGCCTGCACTGCCATTCAAGAGAGAGTTAGATAGAGCTCTTAAGGATAGAGCTCTTAAGGGGGTATGGGGAGAAGGCAGGAACGGGGTACTGATTGAGAATGATCAGCCATGATCACATTGAATGGCAGTGCTGGCTCGAAAGGCCGAATGGCCTACACCTGCACCTATTGTCTATTATCTATTGATTTACAAATCCGCAGACGACACCACCATTGTGATCTTGATCGATTGGCCAGGTGGGCTGAGGAATGGTTGATGGAATTTAATACAGAGAAATGTGAGGTGTTACATTTTGGGACGTCTAACATGGGCAGGACCTACACAGTGAATGGTAGAGCTCTGGGGAGTGTTGTAGAGTAGTGGCATCTAGGAGTGCAGGTGCATGGTTCCTTGAAGGTCAAGGTGGTCAAAAAGGCTTTTAGTATATTGGCCTTCATCAGTCAGAGTATTGAGTATAAAAGTTGGGAGGTCATGTTGTAGTTGCATAAGACGTTGGTCAGACCGCAATTAGAATATTGTGTTCAATTCTGGGCACCATGTTATAGAAAAGATGGAAAGGGTACAGAGAAGATTTTCAAGGATGTTGCCAGGGCTAGATGGTCTGAGCTATAGGGAGAGGTTGAGTAGGCTGGGACTCTATTCATTGGAGTGCAGGAGGATGATGGGTGACCTTATTGAGGTGTATAGGGGTGCACAGAGTCTCTTGCCCAGAGTAGGCGAATCGAGGACCTGAGCAT
The DNA here is from genome assembly GCF_053455715.1 of Rhinoraja longicauda. Classification (NCBI taxonomy): domain Eukaryota; kingdom Metazoa; phylum Chordata; class Chondrichthyes; order Rajiformes; family Arhynchobatidae; genus Rhinoraja; species Rhinoraja longicauda. Next base: position 43,933,675 of record NC_135958.1, read on the forward strand.
ATAGGTTTAAGATGAAGGGGAAAAGATTTGATAGGAAACTGAGTGGTAACTTTTTCACACAAAGGGTGGTGGGTGTATGGAACAAGCTGCCAGAGGAGGTAGTTGAGGCAGGGACTATCACAACATTTAAGAAACAGTTAGATAGGTACATGGATAGGACAGGTTTGGAGGGATGTGGGCCAATCGCGAGCAGGTGGGACTGGTGTAGCTGGGACATGTTGGCTGGTGTGCGCAAGTTGGGCCGAAGGGCCTGTTTCCACACTGTATCACTCTGTGACTCTATGAAGGGCCTGTTTCCACGCTGTATCACTCTGTGACTCTGTGAGGGGCCTGTTTCCACACTGTATCACTCTATGACTCTATGTGTTTCCACACTGTATCACTCTATGACTCTGTGTTTCCACACTGTATCACTCTGTGAATATTGTGGGCCAGATAACAAATAATGATGAGACGAAGTACAGGAAGGAGATCTAGAACTTCGTGCCCTAGTGTCAAGACAACAACTTTTTTCTCAATGTCAGCAACACAAAGGCCATAGTGATGGACTTCAGGAAGTGATTCGGTGCACATACCCCAGTGATGGACTTCAGGAAGTGATTCGGTGCACATACCCCAGTGATGGACTTCAGGAAGAGTGATGGACTTCAGGAAGTGATTCGGTGCACATACCCCAGTGATGGACTTCAGGAAGTGATTCGGTCCACATACCCCAGTTTGCATTGACGGCGCCAAAGTAGAGATGGATGAAAACTTCAAATTCCTAGGAGTCAATATCACCAACAACTCCTGGACCACCCATACTGACCAACACCAAGCACACCAACACCTCTACACACACACACCTACACCTCTACGCACACACCAACACCTCTACACACACACCAACACCTCTACACACACACCAACACCTCCACACACATACCCCTATACACACACCTACACTGCTCCACGCACACCAACATCCCTACACACACCAACACCTCTACACACACACACACCTCTGTACACACACCAACACCTCTGCATGCACACCTACACCTCTACACACACACCTACACCTCCACACACACACACCTCTGTACACACACCTACACCTCTACACACACACACCTCTATACATACACCTACACCCCTATACACACCCACACCTACACTCCTATACACACACCAACACCTCTACACACACACCTACACCCTTATGTACACACCAACACCTCTACACACCTACACCTGTACGCACACACCTGTACGCGCACACCTCTGCGCACACACCTCTGCGCACACACCTCTGCACACACACCTCTACGCACACACCTCTACGCACACATCTACACCTGTGCGCACACACTTCTACACACACACCTACACCTGTACGCACACACCTCTACGCACACACCCACAACTCCACACACCTGTACACGCACACACCTCTACACACCTCTACACACACCTCTACACACACACACCTCTACACACACACCTCTACACACACACCTCCACACACACACCTCTACACACACACCTCTACACACACACCAACACCATTATGCACACACCCACACCTCTACACGCACACCTTTCCGCACACACCTCTCCGCGCACACACCTCTCCAAACACGGCCACACCTCTCCGCGCACACACCTCTACGCACACGCCCACACGCACACCTCCACACGCACACGCCCACACCTCCACACGCACACCCACACCTCCACACGCACACCCATACCTCCACACACACCTGTACACAACCACACCTCTACACACCTCCACACGCACACCCATACGCACACCTCCACACGCACACCCACACCCACACCTCCACACGCACACCTCCACACGCACACCTCCACACACACACCTGTACACACCCACACTTCTACACACCTCTACACACACACCCACCTCTACACACACACCCACACCTCTACACACACACACCCACACCTCTACACACACACCCACACCTCTACACACACACCCACACCTCTGCACACACACCCACACCTCTGCACACAACCACACCTCCGCACACACACCAACACCTCCGCACACACACCAACACCACTATAGACACCCACACGTCTGCACACACACACATACACCCCTATACACACACCAACACCCCTATACACACACCAACACCCCTATACACACACCAACACCCTTATACACGCACCAACACCCCTATACACACACCAACACCCCTATACACACACCAACACCCCTATACACACACCATCACCCCAATACACACACCAACACCCTTATACACACACCAACACCTCTACACACACACCAACACCACTATACATACACCCCAACACCACTATACACACACCCACACGTCTACACACACACCCACTCCTCTACACACACCCACACCTCTACACACACACACACCTCTACACACACACACACACCTCTACACCCACACACACCTCTACACACCCACACCTCTACACACACACCCACACCCTTACACACACCCACACCTCTACACACACACACCCACACCTCTACACACACAACCACACCTCCGCACACACACCAACACCTCCGCACACACACCAACACCACTATACAGACACCCACACGTCTGCACACACACATACCACCCCTATACACACACCAACACCCCTATACACACACCAACACCCATATACACACACCAACACCCCTATACACACACCAACACCCTTATACACACACCAACACCTCTACACACACACACACACACCACTATACACACACCCACACGTCTACATACACACCCACACCTCTATACCCACACCCGGACACACACACCCACTCCTCTACACACACACCTCTACACCCACACACACCTCTACACACACACACACACCTCTACACACACACCCACACCTCTACACACACACCCACACCCCTACACACACCCACACCTCTACACACACACCCACACCTCCACACACACATCCACACCTCTGCACACAACCACACCTCCGCACACACACCAACATCTCTACACACACACCATCACCCCTATACACACACCAACGCCCCTATACACACACCAACACCCCTATACACACACCAACACCCTTATACACACACCAACACCTCTACACACACACCAACACCACTATACATACACCACTATACACACACCCACACGTCTACATACACACCCACACCTCTATACCCACACCCGGACACACACACCCACTCCTCTGTGTGGGGAGGGGAGGGGAGGGGAGGATTTGCGGGGCGAGGGCGCGTCCTCAGACTGAGCGGCTAACGTGCTGGAACCATTCTGCGGCCTCACTCGCTGCCGGCTGCAGCTGGTGCGGACAGGCACGATGCCGGACAGCAACCGCCTCCCTGACTCCCAGCCGCACATCAGCAGCCCGCGAACGACCCCTTCCAGCTACCCCAGGGCACAGCCCTGACCACACTCCCACTGGAGCAGGAAGGAGAGCCCGGGCAACAGCACCGGCACCCGGGCACCGCGCCCGGCAACAGTACTGGCCCCAGCAACGGTGCCCGGCTTACAACGTCGGTCCCCGGCAGCAATGTCAGGCCTGCCAGCCGCCCGCAGACAACGTTCCCGTCCTCGGCCAAAGGGCAGTGCGAGCGGCACGGAAAACCCCCGCTGGCAGCGCCACAGCTTCAGCGAGGCAGGTGATGAAAGCATAGTGGCGGGGCCATGGAGGGTCAGTGTGGGGGGGGGGGGTCAGTGTGGGCGGGGGGATCAATGTGGGGGGAGGGGGTCAGTGCGGGGGGGGGGGTCGTCAGTGCGGAGGGGAGGCGAGAGTAGGGGGAGTTCACTGTGAGCATGTTTCGCGGGGCGGGGGGGGGGGGGAGGGGCATGTACCGTGAGGGGATTGTGATGGACAATATGTCCCAGGTTTGGGGTAAGGCAGCGCCTGAATAAGGATTGTCAGCACAGCTTTGTACAGGTACATGGGGAATTTCATCTCACAAATTTGACTAGAGTTGTTGAAGAGGTCACCAGGAGGTCACAATGGTGGGGACGAGTCTTCACCGAGTGGACACTATCACCTCGGATGACAAGTCCTGGGTTCAACACACAGGTTATCACGAAGAAATCTCACCACTGCCTCTACTTTCTCAAAAGTTTAGAGAGACTCAGTATGTCACCAAATACTCCCACAAACTTGCACAGATGCACTCTCGCAAGTATCCTGCCCGGTTATATCACGGCATGTGCAGCGATCCCAGCGACACAAGAGGCTGCAGAGAGTGACGGACTCAGCCCGGTCCATCACGGGCACAGCCCTCCTCACCATCGAAAACATAGACACCAGCGTTGCTGCAAGGCATCTATCATCAAGGATAACACCATACTGGACATTGACTACAACAAACAAAACGTTAGGGCAGATGCACAATTCAAAACCATGTCCATGGTGGTGCAAGAGGCGTTACGTTGCTGAGGTTGGATTAGATTTGGGCATGTCATCGGTTCAAGAACCTGATGGTTGCAGGAAAGTAGCTGTTCCTGAACCTTGTGGTGTGGGACTTCAGGCTTCTGATCTTCCTGCCCTCATCTCACTGCTACCATCGGGCAGGAGGTACAGAAGCCTGAAGTCCCACACCACCAGGTTCAGGAACAGCTGCTTTCCTGCAACCATCAGGTTCTTGAACCGACGACATGCCCAAATCTAATCCAACCTCAGCAACGTAACGCCTCTTGCACCACCATGGACATGGTTTTGAATTGTGCATCTGCCCTAATGCTTGTTTGTTGCAGTCAATGTCCAGTAGAATTTTACATATAAAATATATATAACTTGTTTTTTGTGATGTTTTGCCGAAAGCTAATTATGAAATGTACAAAGAGGCACAGCGCGCTGGAGTAAGTCAGCGGCCCAGGCCCAGTGCCAGGGGAGGTGAGTGAGGCTTGGGGTCGGGGCCCTTCATTGAGCGGGTACCGGCTCAGCGCACTGGGCAGTCCCGGCACCGGCCCACACCTCCGCGCCACATCTCGCCACATCACATCCCCTCCCCTCCCTCACTCTCCCGCCGGCTGTATGCGGCCGTACCCCCGGCCCGCTCTGCCCCAGGGCCGGGCCGCCCCCTCCCCTCCCTCACCCTCCCGCCGGCTGTATGCGGCCGTACCCCCGGCCCGCTCTGCCCCAGGGCCGGGCCGCCCCCTCCCCTCCCCTCCCCTCCCTCACCCTCCCGCCGGCTGTATGCGGCCGTACCCCCGGCCCGCTCTGCCCCAGGGCCGGGCCGCCCCCTCCCCTCCCCTCCCCTCCCTCACCCTCCCGCCGGCTGTATGCGGCCGTACCCCCGGCCCGCTCTGCCCCAGGGCCGGGCCGCCCCCTCACCGGTGCCGATGATCAGGCCGAGGCTCAGGCCGAGGAGCCGGGCCGCTCGCCGCCGCTCTTCCGCCGCCATTTCTCGTTCGCCGCTGGATTACATCCCGGCCGATTGTCGGTGCGTGTTGGCCGGGCGCTGGGCCTCGGCGCCGGGCTGGCTCCGCTCCATGCCGGGAACCGCTCCGCTCCGCGCCGCCTCGGCCCGTCTCCCGTTACTCTCCCGCCCCGGGCAGCGGCTCTGACAGCAACATGGGCGCCGCGCATGCGCACTCACGGCAGCTGGCCGGCACTGTGCGCAATACGCCTGCGCACTCACGGCTCCCTGTCGGTACTCCCAGAGTGCACCTGTGCGTTGCCGGCCAGACGTTGACAGCAGTGGCTGCTGTGTTGGCAGCACTGGACGTTGCGTGAGCAAGGCACTCGAGCGCAAATAGAAGGCCGCCATCTTTGATAAAGGCGGTGGCGATCGGGGACGGGAGCGCTCCTGGCGCATGCCCGCCGCCTGCAGCTGCTGCAGGTGAATGGGCCCCGGGGTCAGCCCCCCGGGAGCCGGCGCAGCCTTCGCCCCCGCGGGGTGGAAAGGGGGGAGCAGCTGGTACTCCACAACATTGTGCCAGGGTGCCGCCTCCTTGCTTGGCGATGGGCTGCCAGTCAGTGCCCGATGCCCAGCCCGGCCTGGACCAGCGACCCTGACATATAGAGGCTGGAGCGACCGTGAGTGCGGGCTTCAGCCGCCCGTGAGTGCGGGCGTTCGCAGTCAGGATTACAAACAAGGTGTGACCACGGCCATGATACCTCTATTGTTCACATTTTATTCAATGTAAATGTACAAGGAGTGCGGGGGACGGGGTCGGAGCAGTGACAGTTGCCCGGGGCTGGGTTAGGTTGGAGAGGTTAGGAAGGTAGGGAGAGGAATGGGAAAGTGAGGTGGGGGTGTGGAGTGGGAAGGTAGGTGGGTTGGGAAGGCGGGGTGGGGAGTGGGAAGGTGGGTGGGAGGGTGGAGAAGGTGGGTGGGAGGGTGAAGGTGGGTGGGGGGGTGGGGAAGCTGGGTGGGGGGTGGGGAAGGTGGGTGGGGGGTGGGGAAGGTGGGTGGGGGGTGGGGAAGGTGGGTGGGGGGTGGGGAAGGTTGGTGGGGGGTTGGGGAAGGTGGGTGGGGGGGTGGGAAAGTGGAGGGTGGTGGGGAAGGTGGGTGGAGAAAGTGGGGTGGGGAGTGGGAAGGTGGGGGAGTGGGAAGGTGCGGGGGTGGGGTGGGGAGTGGGAAGGTGGGGTGGGCAGGTGGGGGGTGGGGAAGGCGGGGTGGGCAGGGCGGTGGGCTGGAACCAGGCGCTGATCGGATTGTGTTGCCCGGGCAGTGCGGTGAGGCTGGCGTTAGACGCTGGGCAGCTGCGGCAGGGCCGGCCCGGTTGCCGACAACCGGCAGAAGGAGCAGCGGGTCGGCAGGGTCGAGTCCTCCGGGCAGATGGGGAAGGGCTTGCGGCAGTCAGCGCACTGTGGGAGAGGGAGGGGTGAGTCAGCGGAGAGCGAGCTGGGCACGGACACCCGTGGCCACAAACCAGTCCACCCCTCCCTCACCGGGTGGTTTCGGGTTCTTTTGAGAGTCACCCGCATTCGGTGCCCCCGTGTTAGTGTAATAGTGTAGAAACAGGCCCTTAGGCCAAACTTGCCCACACCGGCCAACATGTCCCAGCTACACTAGTCTCACTTGCCCGCGTTTGGTCCATGTCCCTCCAATCATATCCTATCCATGTTGGGGAGCCCCAGCCTCATCTACCTCCTCTGGCAGCTTGCTCCATACATCCACCACCCTTTGTGTGAAAAGATTACCCTTCAGATTCCTATTCAATCTTTCCCCTTCACCTTGAACCTATGTCCTCTGCTCCTCGATTCACCTACCCTGGGCAAGAAACATCTACCCGATCTATTAAGAAACATAGAAAATAGGTGCAGGAGGAGGCTATTTGACCCTTCGAGCCAGCACCGCCATTCATTGTGATCATGGCTGATCATCCACAATCAGTAACCCGTGCCTGCCTTCTCCCCATATCCCTTGATTCCACCAGCCCCTAGAGCTCTATCTAACTCTCTTTAAAATTCATCCAGTGAATTGGCCTCCATTGCCTTCTGTGGCAGAGTATTCCACAAATTCACAACTCTCTGGGTGAATCCCTCCCGTGTTGCGACGCCTCTGCCCGAGGGGCGCTGTCTCTTGTTCACTCTCACGCTTCCTGATGTTAACCATCTCCATCCGCCCCACAGTATTCTCTGATCTGGGCTCCAGTCTCTCTCCCTCCAGCCGTGAACCTTCGCAGCAAACAAAAGCTTGTGACTGTACTTCCAACAGTAAACTAAACCTCAAAAGCCGGCCTCTCCGGACCCGCGGCCCGGCCTGCAGCGAGCTGCCCGGACGAACATGGGATCTCTCGGTCTCACTCTGACACCGCGGGCCCCAAATGATCCCCTGTGTCCCAGCTTTCCGAGCTAGTAACCGGTAGCGACGGTGCAGGCGGCGGTTACCGGACAAAGCGAGCGCAGATGCCAAGCCGCCCACCTGCAGCACGGTCTCCCCGCCCAGCCTCCGTTGCGACTGCACCGCTGGGATCTGCTCCAGTCGCTCGATGGTCCACAAAAGCACCGTGGAATCCTACGGGAGGCGAGATGTGGGATGAGGAAGGATTGCGATGTGGTGAACGTTTCAAACAAGAAATTGCAGGTGTTTCACAAAAAAAGACACAAAGTGCTGGAGTAACTCAGCGCGTCAGGCAGCATCTCTCTGTGACGTTTCAACGACATCAGATTGGCAAAAGACCAAGAGTGGCTTTTCCAGCTTGGCTTCCAGTGATTAGCGGACTTCCACGGGGGCGGTGCCGGGGCCGCTACTCTGCCAAATTTGCGGATGATACGAAAATAGGTAGAAGGACAGGTTGTGTAGAGAAAGCAGGTACTCTGCAGAAGGACTTGGACAGGTTGGGAGAGTGGGCAGAGAAGTGGCAGATGTGAAGGGACTTGGGAGTGCTGGTGCAGGATTCACAAAAAGTTACTCTGTAAGTCGTATCGGTAGTAAAGTAAGCAAACTCAATGCCAGCATTTATTTCGAGAGGGCTTGTATACAAAACAGAGATGTAATGCTGAGGCTCTATAAGGCGCTGGTCAGACCGCATTTGGAATACTGTGAGCAATTTTGGGCACCATATCTGAGGAGGGATATGCTGGCTCTGGAGAGTGTCCAGAGGAGGTTTGCAAGAATGATCCCAGGAATGAGTAGGTTAACCTATGTTGAGCGTTTGTCGGCAATGGGCCTGTACTCGCTGGAGTTTAGAAGAATGAGGGGGGACCTCAATGAAACGTACAGAACTGTGAAAGGCCTGGATAGAGTGGGTGTGGACAGGATGTTTCCACTGGTGGGAGTGTCTGACTAGAGGTCATAGCCTCAGAATTAAAGGACGTTCTTTTTGGAAGGAGATACGAAATTTCTTTAGTCAGAAGATGGTGAATCTGTGGAATTGTTTTGGCACTGAAGGCTGTGGAGGCCAAGTCAGTGGATATTTTTAAGGCAGAGCTAGATAGATTCTTGATTAGTACATGTGTCGTAGGTTGTGGGGAGAAGGCAGGAGAATGGGGTTCGGAGGGAGAGATAGATCAGCCATGATTGAAAGGCGGAGTAGACTTGTTGGGCAGAATGGCCTAATTCTGCTCCTATCACGTGACCTTATATCGTTTTGGGTCGGGATCCTCCTTCAGACTATCCACGTTCTCCAGAGATGCTGCCTGACCCGCTGAATCACTCCAGCACTTTGTGGATTTTTTGGTCAGAGGACCGCGGTCGCACCCCCGCCAAATGCTTTGTTTTGTGGCCCGTGGGGGGGGGGGGGGGGGGGTGATGGGCGGCTTGGCATCTGCGCTCGCTCAATGAGACACCACCCATTGGCGCGGAGCTCTGCACCGAGGCGGGTGCCCGAGGCTGAAGCCCGCTGGTCCGCTGTTGCTTGTAACATGGATCAGGCGGCGCGGCGGTGCAGCCGCTGAAACAAACCAGTGTGAACAGGTGAAGGATGGTCGGTATGGGCCGAAGGGCCTGTGTCCATGCTGCATTTCTGGGGCAGTGAGTGGAGGTGTGGTCGGGGGACATTACCTTGCAGGCAGACAGAACACTGCCGTTGTCCGCGGAAATGTCCACGTCCGTCACCCAGTCATTGTGATCCTGTGTGGGGAACAACCCCAAATCGTCAACAGCGGCGCCCCCGCCTCCATCTCCCGCCCCCCACCTCCATCTCCCGCCCCCTCGCCCCCTCTCCCGTCCCCCGCCCCGCCTCCCTCTCCGTCTCCATCTCCCGCCTCCCTCCCCGCCCCCGACTCCATCTCTAGTATAAGAAAATAACTGCAGATGCTGGTACAAATCGATTTATTCACAAAATGCTGGAGTAACTCAGCAGGTCAGGCAGCATCTCGGGAGAGAAGGAATGGGTGACGTTTCGGGTCGAGACCCTTCTTCAGACTGATGTCGGGGGTGGGACAAAGGAAGGATATAGGTGGAGACAGGAAGATAGAGGGAGCTCTGGGAAGGAGGAGGGGAAGGGAGGGACAGAGGAGCTATCTGAAGTTGGAGAAGTCGACGTTCATACCACCGGGCTGCAAACTGCCCAGGCGAAATATGAGGTGCTGCTCCTCCAATTTCCGGCGGGCCTCACTATGGCACTGGAGGAGGCCCATGACAGAGAGGTCAGACTGGGAATGGGAGGGGGAGTTAAAGTGCTGGGCCACCGGGAGATCAGTTGCGTTAATGCGGACCGAGCGCAGGTGTTCAGCGAAGCGATCGCCGAGCCTGCGCTTGGTTTGGCCGATATAGATCAGTTGACATCTAGAGCAGCGGATGCAATAGATGAGGTTGGAGGAGGTGCAGGTGAACCTCTGTCTCACCTGGAAAGAATGTTTGGGTCCTTTGATGGAGTTGAGGGGGGAGGTAAAGGGACAGGTGTTGCATCTCATGCGGTTGCAAGGGAAAGTGCCCGGGGTTAGGGTGGTTTGGGTAGGAAGGGACGAGTGGACATGGGAGTTGCGGAGGGAACGGTCTCTGCGGAACGCAGAGAGGGGAGGGGATGGGAAGATATGGCCAGTGGTGGGGTCCTGTTGTAGGTGACGGAAATGTTGGTGGATGATATGTTGGATCCGCTGGCTGGTGGGGTGGAAGGTGAGAACGAGGGGGATCCTGTCCTTGTTGCGAGTGGGGGGATGGGGAGCAAGAGCGGAGCTGCGGGATGTAGAAGAGACCCTAGTGAGAGCCTCATCTATAATGGAGGAGGGGAAGCCCCGTTTTCTGAAAAACGAGGACATCTCGGAAGCCCTAGTCTGAAACACCTCATCCCGGGCGCAGATGCGGCGTAGACGGAGGAATTGGGAGTAGGGGATAGACTTTTTGCAAGGGACCGGGTGGGAAGAAGTGTAGTCCAGATAGCTGTGCGAGTCGGTGGGCTTGTAATAAATGTCCGTCACTAGTTTTTCTCCTGTGACGGAGATGGTGAGGTCCAGAAACGGGAGGGAGATGTCAGAGATAGTCCAGGTATATTTCCCTCCCCGCCCCCTCTCCCTGCCCGCCTCCCTCTTCCTCCCCGCCTCCCTCTCCCTCCCCGCCTCCCTCTCCCCTCCCCCTCCCTGCCCCCCCGCCCTCTCTCCCCCCCCCCCCCCCCCCCCCACGGTCCCTCCCTCCCCGTCCCCGCCTTCATCGCCCCCCGCCCCCTCCTCTCCCTCCCCGGCCCCCGCCCCCTCTCTGCTCCTCGCTCCCTCCCAGCCCTCTGCCCCACCCCCCCGCTCCCAGACCCACCTCTCACCAATAGGCCAATCGGCCCCTCTTCCCCGTGCTGGAGTTTCCACTCCAACCTGCTCAGGGCAGTTGGCAGAGGATTGGAACCCAGTTCGGGACGTGGTCTCCTGTATCCTGCTGTCCCGTGTGGGCCGAACAGCAGCATTGGGACGGTAGGGATCGCGGCATGGTTGCGGTACCGAGGGAGTGCCCCCCTCAGTGAGCCAAGCCGGGGTCTGGGCACAGCGAGGGGGGTTGTGTTTGTGAAGGGCGCGGTGGCGGTGTTAGGACCATGACGGCCTCAACGCCCCAACCTTCTCCACTGCCACATTCTACCACCGTGCCATCAGCTAGGTCACCCCAACCTCCCTGCCATCTGACATGGACCTGCCAAGCACGGGACAGCCACGTTAAAGGCCCTTGCTAAAGTCATAGACAACATGTGCAGTCCGTGAAGACCCCGCCCGGAGCACCGTGAACCCGCGGCGCCGCCGCACCCCCGCCCCGGTGCCACAAGCCGCTTGGTCAACGTTGGTTGGTCGCTGCTGGTGGAAACGGGCACAAGGTGCCCCCAGCCTCGGGCACCAGGATTCTCTCCACCCTCACGTCTATCAGCGCCCTGACTGCGTGGCAGTTCAAGCAGGATGAGTACCTTCAAGACCAGCTTCGTGTACAGACCAGCCGTGTCCCAGATTGATACCGTGTGGTCATACGATCCCGCCACGATCAGCTTGGCTGCAGGACCATAACACACGGCAATATTGGCAGCCATTTCACATCAGGCGGAGAAACAATTTAATGTCCCGTCAGTCCCCACTCCCCGCCACTGCCCCGCGCTCCTGGGTGAGGGAGAGATGGAATCAGGCAGCGTTCCCGCTCCTGGTCACCCTCCACCAAAGATACTAGATGTACAAGATGGACCATTCCGTTGAAATCGCAAAGGAGCCAAATAAGCAAACCCCGCCGTTCGCTCTGCCTCTCGCAGTGTAATCAGTGTTGTACGGGAACAGTATGTGTGATGAAACCATTAACATGCAGAATATGTCTCATCTATCAACTCACAGATTTTGTTACTTTTGTGTTTAAATGTTTCTGCAAGTTTCTGTCTACTAAAATGGCGCCGTGACATACTGCGGCTTTTAGGGCCGAGTGGTCTTATCTTGCCCCTTTAGTATCTTTGCCCCCCACTGCACCTGTTTCAGAGGGGGGAAGGGGGGGGGGGTTCGGCTGGGCGGGCGGTGCCTGCGTGTAATCACTAGTTCCCGGGCCAAGGTTTGTGGGTTCGGGGTGGGACTGACATTGGAGGCATCCTTCAGACGAGGCGACACTGGACCCGTGTCAGGATACCGACTGTGCTCCCTGCACACTGGCCACGCCCCGCACTGGCCACGCCCCGCACACTGGCCACGCCCTGCACACTGGCCACGCCACGCACACTGGCCGCCCCGTACACTGGCCACGCCCCGCACACTGGCCCGAGCTGCTTCAACATATGCTGCCTGTACCCGGGGCTGCCACAGTGACCTCAGACAGAGACCTCCTCACAAGCTGGCAGTGTCTGTCCCTCAGTGTGTGTGTGTGTGTCGGTGTGGGGAGTGTGTGTGTCAATGTGGGTAGTGTGTGTGTGTGTCAGTGTGGGGAGTGTGTGTGTCAGTGTGGGGAGTGTGTGTTTGTGTCAGTGTGGGGAGTGTGTGTGTTTGTGTCAGTGTGGGGAGTGTGTGTGTGTCAGTGTGGGGAGTGTGTGTGTCAGTGTGGGGAGTGTGTGTGTGTCAGTGTGGGGTGTGTGTGTGTCAGTGTGGGGTGTGTGTGTGTCAGTGTGGGGAGTGTGTGTGTCAGTGTGGGGAGTGTGTGTGTGTGTTTGTGTCAGTGTGTGTGTGTGTCAGTGTGGGGAGTGTGTGTGTGTGTGTGTCAGTGTGGGGAGTGTGTGTGTGTCGGTGTGGTGAGTGTGTCAGTGTGGGGAGTGTGTGTGTGTGTATGGGGAGTGTGTGTGTGTGTGTGTCAGTGTGGGGAGTGTGTGTGTGTGTGTGTCAGTGTGGGGAGTGTGTGTGTCAGTGTGGGGAGTGTGAGTCAGTGTGGGGAGTGTGAGTGTGTCAGTTTGGGGAGTGTGTGTGTGTCAGTGTGGGGAGTGTGTGTGTCAGTGTGGGGAGTGTGTCAGTGTGGGGAGTGTGTGTGTCAGTGTGGGGAGTGTGTGTGTGTGTTCTACACACTACGGGGAGTGTGTGGGTCTGTTCAAGACTCAGTGCGGGGAGTGTGTGGGTCTGTTCTACACAGGGCCTCTCTCGCCAGCTGGTCTTGGCGCTGCATTCCCAGCCCCGGTCCACATTGCCATGTCCACTCACCGTCCCGGGAGAAGGTGCAGGAGCTGATGCAGCCCCTGTGACCACCTGCCAGCTTCAGCGGGCCCTGGGAGCGGAACTGACCCACCGAGACGTCCCAAATCAGCAGCGTCCTGTCCCAGGAGGATGTGCAGAGCGAGTTCCCCTGCTGCGTGAAGCAGCAGTCAGAAACCACATTCCCATGCCTGGGGAGGGAGCAAGAGGCGGCAGAGGGAGGGGATCAGGGCAAAGGGTGAGGGAGGGGTCAGGGTAGAGGGGGGAGGGCATGGAGGGAAGGGGAGAAGGGTCACGGTAGGGGTTGAGGGAGGTGGAAGAGGGAGAGGGGTCAGGGTAGAGAGGTAAGGCGGTAGAGGGGGAGGGGAAGATGGAGAGGGGGGGTCAGGGTAGAGGAGCAATGGGGAAGGGGTGGTGGGAGGGGGAGAAGCGAGTTGGGGGGAGTGGGAGGGAGGAGAGAGGGGTAGAGAACATATTAGTTGGTCCAGTATTCACGGTGTGGCCTCTACACTGCAGAGACCAGGCACATTGGGTGAAGGCATTGCAGAATGGCCGTATCAGTCTGCAGGGGTGACGAAGCTGCCTGGTGCCACCACTTTCATTCCCATCCCACCCCACCCTAGCCTCTGTCTGCAGCTACAACAGTGAGGCCTGAGGGGCAAAGGGCAGCGCTGAATCCTTAGCCAACCTTATCCCTTTCTTAATCTAAATATCAACTGGACAAAGCAAACTGTCATAGAATCTCCCGATCACGAGGGATAATGCGTGAGAGAATCGAGGCTGGAAGCTACAGAACCTCTTGTCCTGGTGTCGAGACACCTGTCCCTACACCTCCTCCCTCGACTCTGTCCAGGGACCCCAACAGTCCTTTCAGGTGAGGCAGAGGTTCATTTGCACCTCCTCCAACCTCATCTACTGTATCCGTTGTTCAAGGTGTGGACTCTTATACATTGGCGAGACCAAACGTAGACTGGGTGATCGTTTCGCTGAACGCCTTCACAGCCCGTCTGAACCTACCTGATCTCCCGGTTGCCAAACACTTGAATTCCCTTCCCATTCCCACACTGACCTTTCTGTCCCGGGCCTCCCCCATTGCTAGAGTGAGGCCAGATGCAAATTGGAGGAACAGCATCTCATATTTTGCTTGGGAAGCTTACAACCCAGTGGTATCAATATTGATTTCTCTAACTTCAAGTAACCCTTGCAGAGAGATTCCCTGTCCCTCAATCCCTCCCCATCCAAGTCGTACCTGCTTCAGTCTTCTTGTTGAGTCTCGTTGTCTGTATGTGTTCTCACCTAGGCCACAGTGGCTAATGACCTGTTTCCTTTATCATTGTTACTTTTTTGCATATTTATCATTCATTTGTTCTATACTTTCTACATCACCGTCTACACTTCTCATTTCCCTCTCCCCTGACTCTGTCTGAAGAAGGATCTCGACCCGAAACATCACCTGTTCTTTTTTTCCAGAAATGGTATCTGACACGCTGAGTTACTCCAACTTTTTGTGTCAACCTTTCTCTCAATGTCGGCAAGACAAAGGCCATAGTGATGGACTTCAGGAAGTGATTTGGTCCACATACCCCAGTGATGGACCTCAGGAAGTGATTCAGTCCACATACCCCAGTGACGGACTTCAGGAAGTGATTCGGTGCACATACCCCAGTGATGGACTTCAGGAAGTGATTCGGTCCACATACCCCAGTGATGGACTTCAGGAAGTGATTCGGTGCACATACCCCAGTGATGGACTTCAGGAAGTGATTCGGTGCACATACCCCAGTGATGGACTTCAGGAAGTGATTCGGTCCACATACCCCAGTGATGGACTTCAGGAAGTGATTCGGTCCACATACCCCAGTGATGGACTTCAGGAAGTGATTCGGTCCACATACCCCAGTTTGCATTGACGGTGCCAAAGTAGAGATGGATGAAAACTTCAAATTCCTAGGAGTCAATATCACCAACAACTCCTCCTGGACCACCCATTGAATTGAATAAATTTTATCAGCCAAATATGTATACATACAATGTTTAGGACAAAGACCCATCATTTATTTAGTTGCCTCTGTACTCCACAATTTGAGATTTGTAATAGAAAAAATCACATGTTAAAGTGCACATTGTCAGATTTTATTAAAGAGTATTTTTATACATTTTGGTTTCACCATGTAGAAATTACAGCTGTGTTTATACAGAGTCCCCCCATTTCAGGGCACCATAATGTTTGGGACACATGGCTTCATGGGTGTTTGTAATTGCTCAGGTGTGTTTACTTGCCTCCTTAATGCAGGTACAAGAGAGCTCTCAGCACCTCGTCTTTCCTCCAGTCTTTCCACCACCTTTGGAAACTTATATTGCTATTTATCAACATGAGGACCAAAGTTGTGCCATTGAAAGTCAAAGAAGCCATTATGAGACTGAGAAACAAGAATAAAACTGTTAGAGACATCATCTGTTGGAACATCATTAAGAAGAAAGAGAGCAGTGGTGAGTTTACTAATCGCAAAGGGACTGGCAGGCCAAGGAAGACCTCAACAGCTGATGACAGAAGAATTCTCTCTATAATAAAGAAAAATCTCCAAACACCTGTCCGACAGATCAGAAACACTCTTCAGGAGTCAGGTGTCGATTTGTTAATGACCAATGTCTGCAGAAGAATTCATGAACAGAAATACAGAGGCGACACTGCAAGATGCAAACCACTGGTTAGCCGCAAAAATAGAATGGCCAGGTTACAGTTTGCCAAGAAGTACTTAAAAGAGCAACCACAGTTCTGGAAAAAGGTCTTTATAAAAAAAATTAATTTTATTTAAATTTTAATAAAACACATACATGTTACAGCTCATCGTACCCAATGATACCTACATTATAAATTTGATTATACATGTATTGTTCTGTATTATCTCCCCACCCACAACCCCCTTCCCCCCCACCCCGCAGTTAGAAAAAAGAGAAAAAGGAGAAGAAAGAAAGAAAAAAAAAAGAAAGAAAGAAAGAAAGAAGGAGACCTGGAGACAAGAAGGAAACACTTCCGGCTAATTTCTTATTAAATTCTTTTTAGGGGTATCAAAACAATCCTGAAATTAAATATTTCCAATTCTTAATCCTAGTTTTAAAGTAAATGGGTTCCAAAGTTTCAAAAAGAAATCATATTTATTTCTCAGATTATAAGTCGTTTTTTCTAATGGGATACAACTATGCATTTCTGCATACCATCTTTCAATTCTTATTTCCTTATGATCTTTCCAAGTGACCGCTACACATTTTTTTGCTATTGCTATTGCTATTTTGAGAAATCTTTTCTGATATTTATCTAAAATTAATCTTGGTAATATTCCTTTAGTATCTCCCAATAAAAACAACCTTGAATCCAATGGTATGGTCTTATTCATCAATTGTTCCAAAAAGTTTTTTAGGTCTTTCCAAAAAGGAGTTACCTTCGGACATGCCCATGTGGAGTGTAAAAAGTACCCACATCCTGGTTGCATCTAAAACAAATGTCAGGTAAATTTGGATTTAAATTGTTTAATTTTTTCGGAGTTAAATATAATTGATGTAAAAAATTATACTGTACAAAACTATATCTCACATTAATAGTATTTTTCATACTTTCTAAACACAATCTTTCCCAACTTGGTTCATCAATGCTAATATTCAGATCTGTTTCCCATCTTTGTCTTGATTTTTGAATTCCTGTCTTTGGACTAGATTTTTGTAATAATTTATACATTGAAGATATAATTTTTTTAGTTCCCTTGCCCTGAATCAGGGATTCAATTCCTCTAATTTGAAATAAAAACATTGAATTACCTAACATTTCCCTTAAAAAAGATTGTAGTTGATAATAGAAAAAAATACTGTTCCCTGGAATTTGATATTTGTTTCTCAATTGAGAAAATGTCAAAAAATTATTTCCTTCATAGCAATCTCCTATATGTTTAATACCCTTCTGTTCCCAGACTTGTAATATTTGATTATTCCAAGCAAACGGCAGTAATCTATTTTTTACTAATGGAGTTTTAGCTGTTAGAAAGAATCTTTTATCATTAGCTTTAACTGTTTTCAACAATATATTAATTAAATGTTTTAGCAAAGGTGACTCTTGATCCTTAACTAATAGCTTCGCTTCCCATTTATAGATACATTCTTCTGGGCATAGTTCTTTTATTTTATCCATTTTAATTTTAACCCATGCTGTTTTTCCACCCTCTTGATAAAAGGATGAAATAAAACTCATTTGTGCTGCCAGATAGTAATTTTTAAAATTTGGTAATTGCAGTCCACCTAATTCAAATTTCCATGTTAATTTTTCCATAGACACTCTTGGCATTTTACCTTTCCAAAGAAAATTTCTCACAATTTTATTCAATTCTTGAAAAAAATTATTTGGTAAAGGTATAGGCAGTGTTTGGAATAAATACTGTATCCTCGGAAAAATATTCATCTTAATACAGTTCACTCTCCCTAGCAATGTAATTGGAAGATTCATCCATTTCTTCAAGTCCTCATCTATTTTTTTAATTAGTGGTTTATAATTTAGTTTATACAGATTATTTAACTTATTATCTACTTTAACCCCTAGGTACTTCATGCCTTCTTTTTGCCATTTAAACTGACTTTCTCTTTTACATTGATCATAATTACCTTCAAAAAGAGGCATTATTTCAGTTTTATCTTTATTAATTTTGTATCCTGATACTTTCCCATATTCTTCCAGTCTGAAATATAATTTTCTTAAGGATTCCAATGGTCTAGTAAGACAAATTAAAACATCATCTGCAAATAAAGTAATTTTGTGATTTTCATGATTAACTTTAAATACTTCAATGTCTAAATCTGATCTTATTAGTTCTGCCAGAGGTTCAATAGCCAATACAAATAGAGCTGGTGACAAGGGACATCCCTGTCTGCTAGATCTTTCCAAATTAAATGATTGAGAAGATTGGCCATTTGTCACCACTTTGGCTTTAGGTTGTTTATAAAGAGCTTTTACCCAGTTAATGAAACCATTTCCCAATCCGTACTTCTCTAATACTTTAAATAAAAAATCCCATTCTAACCTGTCAAACGTCTTTTCAGCATCTAAAGCAACTGCTACGCTCAATTCCTTTCTTTTCTGTACTAAATGGAAAATACTTATAAATCTTGCTACATTATCAGATATTTTCCTTTTTTTGACAAATCCAGTTTGGTCCTCTTTAACCAGCTTCAGTAAATATTCTGCCAATCTCCTTGCCAAAAGCTTAGCAACTATTTTATAATCTGCATTCAACAATGATATTGGTCTGTAAGAAGATGCATTTAAAGGGTCTTTCCCTTTTTTTTGAATTACGGTTATAATTGCCATTGAGAAGGATTCTGGTAATGTAGAAGTTTTTTCCGCTTGATGTATCACTTCCATAAATACTGGTAACAACAAATCTTTAAATTTTTTATGGAACTCAGGCGGGAAGCCATCTTCCCCTGGAGATTTATTACTTGGTAAAGAATATAATACTTCCTCCACTTCTCTCAAAATAAAGGAGGAATTTAGTCCCATCTGCTCCTCATTAGAGATTGTTGGTAATTGTATCTTGGATAAAAAATTATTTATCTTAATTTCATCCTTTTCAGATTCAGAATGGTACAGATTAGTGTAGAATTGCTTAAATACCTCATTGATTTCTCTAGGTTTATAAGTAATAATGTTTTGATCTGTTCTAATTGAATTTATTGTTCTTAATATTTGTTCTTCTTTCAGTTGCCATACCAATACCTTGTGCGCTCTTTCTCCTAATTCATAATATCTTCGGTTAGTTCGTAATATTAGTTTTTCTGTTCTGTAAGTATGTAAAGTATTGTATTGAAATTTTTTATTTGCAAGTTGTATTTTTTTCGTATCTGAAGAAGCTTTCTGTAAGTCTTTTTCTAATACGGTGATTTCTTTTTCTAATCTTTCAGATTCCTTCCTATAATACCGTGGGCGGCACGGTAGCGCAGCTTCTTTACAGCGAATGCAGCGCCGGAGACTTAGGTTCGATCCTGACTACGGGTGCTGCACTGTAAGGAGTTTGTACGTTCTCCCCGTGACCTGCGTGGGTTTTCTCAGAGATCTTCGGTTTCCTCCCACACTCCAAAGACGTACAGGTATGTAGGTTAATTGGCTGGGTAAATGTAAAAATTGTCCCTAGTGGGTGTAGGATAGTGTTAATGTCGGAGATTGCTGGGCGGCACGGACTTGGAGGGCCGAAAAGGCTTGTTTCCGGCTGTATATATATGATATGATATGATATGATATGATAATCTTTCTTTATCTTAGATGAGTAGCTTATAATTTGACCTCTCAAATAAGCCTTCATTGCATCCCATACAATAAATTTATCATCAACTGAATTTAAATTTGTTTCCAAAAATAATCCAATTTGTCCTCGAATAAAATCACAAAAGTCTTGCCTTTTCAATAGTAAAGAGTTGAGTCTCCATCTATACACTGACTGTTCTTTATCTGGCATCGTAATTTTCATTAGTAATGGTGAGTGATCCGATAACAATCTAGCCTTGTAATCTATTTGTATTATTCTACCCCTTAATTGAGCTGAAATCAAAAATAGATCTATTCTTGAATATGTATCATGTCTATTGGAATAAAAGGAGTAGTCTCTTTCCCTGGGATGGCTTTTCCTCCAAACATCTATTAAATTTAAATTTTCCATTAAATTCAAGGTTGTCTTCGCTGCTCTTGTCCTTGTCCTTGTTGATCTATCCATTACTGGATCTAAACAAAAATTGAAATCTCCCCCTATCAATATATTTTCATGTGCTTCTGCCAGATTTAAAAAGGTACCCTGCACAAACTTCTCATCATCTATATTTGGTGCATATATATTCATTAAGGTCCACAATTCTGAGAAAATGTGACAATGTACCATTACAAATCTACCTACTGGGTCACTTACAATATTTTGTATCTTAATTGGTAGCGTTTTCTTAAATAGGATAGCAACCCCTCTTGCTTTTGAGTTAAAAGAAGATGCGGGGGGGCGTGTCCAATGCTTGGCTGAGTAGACATAACTTTTCAGCACTCCCGAAAACAAAGCCCTAAACTGCTAAAAAAAGACGAACTAAAGGAAATCAAGTACTTTAAATTAAATCAGAAAGTATACAGAAAGTATACAGAACGTATGGATGCCTTCCAAGAAAGAATAAAGAGGAGTACAACGGCCACAGAAGCAAGGAAATCCAACAAAGGAATCAAGAAAAAAAATCGAAGGTAGGCCCACAGCTCTGGTGGAGCAGGGGACTGGATTTGGTGACCCCTCGGCAGGTGGTGAGTCTGGGGAGGGCTCCGGTACGAAGCTGGAGTCGGCTACTCCCAGCCAGCGCTCTTTGACTCGGGGCAAAATACGAGGGGGTCACCGTGAGTTACCAAAAAGGCCCACTGTTTGCCGAGAGGATTTATATCTAAGAGACACTCATTCAATAATTTGAGACGTTTGCTTAACATAATGCACTCACATAAACCTCATGACCAAGAGTTATCTATCATCTCACTGGATGCAGAAAAAGCGTTTGATCAAGTAGAATGGGATTATATGATTAAAGTATTGCAAAAATTTCAATTGGGAGAGAACTTTATCGCATGGATAAAATTATTATATAACAAACCTACGGCTAGAATATTAACGAATAATATATTATCCTCGAAATTTGAACTATCAAGGGGCAATAGACAAGGATGTTCATTATCACCGTTGTTATTCGCTTTGGTAATTGAACCCCTTGCTGAAAAAATAAGAACACACTCGGATATTTATGGTTATAACACAAAATATACGAATAACAAAATATCCCTATATGCCGATGATGTACTACTGTACATCACAAAACCACAAATTAGTATACCAAACATATTAAATTTAATTGAGGACTTTGGATCCTTTTCAGGATATGAAAACGATGTTTCAAGAAATTATTAACAGGCTTAAGAAAATTGAAGGAGATAACAAATTAATGAGGAGAGATAACAAGAAATTGCATAAGACTTTGAAAAAAATGGAGGAGAATTTTCAAACAGTGACAAATAAAGTGGATAATATTCAAATGGAAAATGAAATGTTAAAATCTAGAGTGGAAAAAAATGAAGACAGTATTACTGCTGCAGCAATTGAAAGCAAAAAGACGGCGGAGAAGTTGGATGCCTTGGAAAACTATAGCAGGAGAAATAATGTTAAAATTGTTGGTTTGCCAGAGGGAGTGGAGGGGGAAGACCCAATTAACTTTTTTCAAGATTGGATAGTGACTACTCTGGGAATAGACAAACAAGGTCGGATGGAAATAGAAAGAGCACATAGGGCTCTAAGACCGAAACCCTCGGCTAATCAAAAGCCAAGATCTGTGTTGATTAAATTTTTAAGATACCAAGATCGAGAATTGGTTTTCAAAACAGTCGGGAATAATATAAGAGAGGGAAAACCAATAGAACATGAAGGTACTAAAATAATCTTTTACCCAGACATCAGTAATGTCTTGTTGAGCAGAAAAAAAGAATTTAATAAGGCCAAAAATATTCTATGGAAGAAAGGCTATAAGTTTATTTTACTGCATCCGGCTACTTTGAAGATTATGATCAACACTGGAGAATTTTTTTTTTTTAAAGACTTTGTCAAAGCAGAAGAGTATGCGGAAGAATTGCCATCGAGAAATGCTTAAGAAGACTCATGAATGAATGACTATTAATAAGATCTGTATACTATAGAGGGGATTAATTGTATTAAGGATTGTTAATTTTTAGAAGTACTTGATATATCGGGGGGGTTGGAGAATGTGGATGCTCCACCATAATCATGGGCACAAGTGTGGTGCGGACCACACCTCGTATAATAGAGGGGGGTAATGTTGCCAATCTATTTATTAACAACATTAGAGGGAGGGTTTATTTCTCTATCTCTCTTTTTCCTTTTCTGTTTTTATACCTGGACTATGGAGGGGAGCACACTGAAATACGGCACATTGTAAATACCGGAAGAGGTATCAAGGTAAGGAAAAAGGAAGAAAAAAAAAAAGGAATGAATGGATAACAAATTAAAATTTTTAAGCTATAATGTGAATGGGTTAAATGGACCGATAAAAAGGAAGAGAATTTTAACACAGATGAAAAAATTGGAAGTAGATATAGCTTTCTTGCAAGAAACACATCAAAAGTTAAAGAGAGAATGGGTAGGAAGTATGGTCGCATCTTCTGGAAAAAGGTTTTGTGGACAGATGAGACGAAAATTAACTTATATCAGAGTGATGGCAAGAGTAAGTATGGAGAAGAGAAGGAACCGCCCAAGATCCAAAACATACCACCTCATCTGTGAAACACGGTGGTGTTATGGCCTGGGCATGTATCATATCATATCATATCATATATATACAGCCGGAAACAGGCCTTTTCGGCACACCAAGTCCGTGCCGCCCAGCGATCCCCGTACATTAACACTATCCTACACCCACTAGGGACAATTTTTACATTTACCCCGCCAATTAACCTACATACCTGTACGTCTTTGGAGTGTGGGAGGAAACCGAAGATCTCGGAGAAAACCCACGCAGGTCACAGGGAGAACGTACAAACTCCTTACAGTGCAGCACCCGTAGTCAGGATCGAACCTGAGTCTCCGGCGCTGCATTCGCTGTAAAGCAGCAACTCTACCGCTGCGCTACCGTGCCGCCCTATAGCTGCTGAAGGTACTGACTTACTTATCTTCATTGATGATACAACTGCGAATGGTAGTTTAGTTTAGTTTAGAGATACAGCGCAGAAACAGGCCTTTTTGGCCCACCAGGTCGGCACCAACCAGCAATCCCCGCACATTAACATTATCCTATACCACACTAGGGCAAATCTTTACATTTTACCAAGCCAATTAAACTACAAACCTCTATGTCTTTGGAGTGTGGGAGGAAACCGAAGATCTCAGAGAAAACCCATGCAGGTCACGAGGAGAACATACAAACTCTGTACAAACAGCACCGTAGTCGGGATCAAACCCAGGTCTCCGGCGCTGCATTTGCTGTAAGGCAGCAACTCTACCGCTGCGCCACCGTGCTACCATAATGAATTCTGAGGTGTACAGACACAACCTATCAATAGTCAATAGTCAATAGTCGTTTATTTGTTACATACACATAAATGTGTAGTAAAATGAAACATTACCCGCAGTTGAACAATATGACCAATAAGATTAATCAATAAAAATGCAATAACACATACAATCACAACTAACACCAAACAAAAAGAAACATCCATCACAGTGAGTGTCCTCCAGTCCCTCCTCACTGTGATGGAAGGCCAAAATGTCTTTTTCTCTTCCCTGCCGTCTTGTCCCGCGGTCAGGCTGTTGGATTTGCCACGTCGGGGCGGTCGGGGCTCCCGATATTGAAGCCCCCGCTGGGCGGTGAAAGGTCAACGGCCTATTTCAGGCCGCGCCGGACGGTGAAAGGTCCGCGACGGGCCGACCCAAGCCCCGCGATTCGGGGCGGGCGAACACGCTGCCTCTGCCGTTGCCGGAGCTCCCGATGTCGGCCCCCACCCAGGGGTCTGCGGGCTTCCGACGTCCACGCGGCCCGCGCCGGAGCCTCCGGAGACGAGTCGCAGCCGCGCCCGCAGCATCCGCAGGCAGCCAGCGCCGCAGGTGGTGAGTCCGCGCCGCGGGCTCTGCGAACCAGAGCCCCAGGTGTTCCCAGGTGAATGGCCGGTGGTAGGCCGCAACGGGAACGGAGACACGACACAGAACAAAGGTCACGTCTCCGTTCTGGAGAGAGAATGTTACAGTTCCCGTTCCCTCCCACCCCCCCCCCCCCAAAACATAACATACAACACTACATCATATTAAACTACAATTCAGACAAAAACAACAAAAAACACAAAAGACAGACGGACTGCAGGCAAGCCGCAGCTGCGACGGCAGCGCAAGTTCAAACAAATGCCTCAAAATTCATTGGCTGGCAGTTCATTCTATTGCAAGACGATGATCGCAAACATACTGCTAAAGCAAAAAAAGGAGTTTTTCAAAACTAAAAAATTGTCAATTCTTGAGTGGCCAAGTCAATCACCTGATCTGAACCCAATTGAGCATGCTTTATATATACTGAAGAGAAAACTGAAGGAGATTAGCCCCCAAAACAAGCATAAGCTAAAGATGGCTGCAATACAGGCCTGGCAGAGCATCACCAGAGAAGACACCCAGCAACTGGTGATGTCCATGAATCGCAGACATCAAGCAGTCATTGGATGCAAAGGATATGCAACAAAATACTAAACAAGACTCCTTTCATGTACATTACATTGCTGTGTCCCAAACATTATGGTGCCCTGAAATGGGGGGACTATGTATAAACACAGCTGTAATTTCTACATGATGAAACCAAAATGTATAAAAATTGAAATCGTACAATGTGCACTTTAACCACATGTGATTTTTTAAATTATAAATCTCAAATTGTGGAGTACAGAGGCAAATAAATGATGGGTCTTTGTCCTAAACAAGGAATTTTCCTTGGTGTTTTGCTCGCAAGTGCAACACGATATACAGTAGACAATTACAAATAAAACATTATAGTTTAAACATGTGAAGAATGAAATAAAATACCAGAGCAAAAGGAGGCTACAGACTTTGGTTATTGAGCTGAGCTACTGCTCGTGGAAAAAAACTGTTTTTATGTCTGGCTGTGGCGGCTTTGACAGTCTGGAGTCGCCTTGCAGATGGAAGTGCTTCAAAGAGTTTGTGGCCAGGGCGAGAGGGGACAGAGATGATCTTGCCCGCTCACTTCCTGGCCCTTGCAGTGTACAGTTCATCAATGGGGGGGAAGGTTGCAGCCAACAATCTTCTCAGCTGATCGAACGATTCGTTGCAGCCTCCAGATGTCATGCTTGGTGGCTGAGCCAAACCAGACCATGATGGAGAAGGTGAGGATAGACTCTGTGATGGCAGTATAAAACTGGACCATCATTGCCTGTGGCAGATTGTGTTTTCACAGCTGCCGCAGGAAGTACATCCTCTGTGGGGCCTTTTTGACTGTGGAGTCGATGGTGGCCCCCCATTTAAGGCCCCTGGAGATGATGGTTCCAAGGAACTTAAATGATGACACAGATGGGACTGTGGTATTGTTGATGGTGAGTGGGGGGAGGGGAGGGGGAACTCCATAACGTCTACAATCAATACCCATATTGAAGCAACGACCTTAGAAGGCTTAGGAAGTTTGGCAATAACTCTCACCAACTTCTACAGATGCACCATAGAAAGCATTTTATCAGGATGCATCACAGCTTGGTTTAGGAACAGCTCCATCCAAGACCGCAAGAAATTGCAGTAAAAATATGGACACAGCCCAGACCATCACTCAAACCAACCTCCCTTTTAGTCTAGATCAGTGTGAAGAAGGGTCTCCACCCGAAACATCACCCATTCCTTCTGTCCAGAGATGCTGCCTAACCTGCTGAGTTACTCCAGCATTTTGTGTCTCCCTTCCATTGATTCCATTTATATCTCACCCTGCCTCGGTAAGGCCAGCATCATAATCAAGGAGCTCGCACCCTGGCCACTCCCTCTTCTCCCCTCTCCCATCAGGCAAAAGTTATAGAAGTGTGAAAACGCACACCTCCATATTAAGGGACAATTTCTTCCCAGCTGTTATCAGGCAATTGAATCATCCTACCACAACCAGAGAGCAGTGTTGAACTACTATCTACCTCACTGGTGACTATGCTGATGGGACTTTGCTGGCTTTACCTTGCACAAAACATGATTCCCTGCAAGGTGCAGTGGGCAGTACAGGGCAAGGTGCAGTAGGCAGTATGGGGCAAGGTGCAGTGGTCAGTATGGGGCAAGGTGCAGTGGTCAGTATGGGGCAAGGTGCAGTGGTCAGTAGGGGGCAAGGTGCAGTGGGCAGTGGTCAGTATGGGGCAAGGTGCAGTGGTCAGTATGGGGCAAGGTGCAGTGGTCAGTATGGGGCAAGATGCAGTGGTCAGTACGGGGCAAGGTGCAGTGGGCAGTGGTCAGTACGGGGCAAGGTGCAGTGGGCAGTACGGGACAAGGTGCAGTGGTCAGTATGGGGCAAAGTGCAGTGGGCAGTACAGGGTAAGGTGCAGTGGTCAGTATGGGGCAAGTTGCAGTGGGCAGTACAGGGCAAGGTGCAGTGGTCAGTATGGGGCAAGGTGCAGTGGGCAGTATGGGGCAAGGTGCAGTGGACAGTGGTCAGTATGGGGCAAGGTGCAGTGGTCAGTACAGGGTAAGGTGCAGTGGGCAGTATGGGGCAAGGTGCAGTGGGCAGTACAGGGCAAGGTGCAGTGGTCAGTATGGGGCAAGGTGCAGTGGGCAGTACAGGGCAAGGTGCAGTGGTCAGTATGGGGCAAGGTGCAGTGGGCAGTGGTCAGTATGGGGCAAGGTGCAGTGGTCTGTAGGGGGCAAGGTGCAGTGGTCAGTATGGGGCAAGGTGCAATGGTCAGTAGGGGGCAAGGTGCAGTGGGCAGTGGTCAGTATGGGGCAAGGTGCAGTCTTCAGTACAGGGTAAGGTGCAGTGGTCAGTACAGGGTAAGGTGCAGTGGTCAGTACGGGGCAAGGTGCAGTGGTCAGTATGGGGCAAGGTGCAGTGGGCAGTGGTCAGTATGGGGCAAGGTGCAGTGGGCAGTACAGGGTAAGGTGCAGTGGTCAGTATGGGGCAAGGTGCAGTGGGTAGTGGGCAGTAGGGGGCAAGGTGCAGTGGGCAGTAGGGGGCAAGGTGCAGTGGGCAGTAGGGCAAGGTGCAGTGGGCAGTACAGGGTAAGGTGCAGTGGTCAGTACAGGGCAAGGTGCAGTGGTCAGTATGGGGCAAGGTGCAGTGGTCAGTACAGGGCAAGGTGCAGTGGTCAGTATGGGGCAAGGTGCAGTGGGCAGTACAGGGTAAGGTGCAGTGGTCAGTATGGGGCAAGGTGCAGTGGGCAGTACAGGGTAAGGTGCAGTGGCCAGTATGGGGCAAGGTGCAGTGGTCAGTATGGGGCAAGGTGCAGTGGGCAGTATGGGGTAATGTGCAGTCATATTGACCACTGCACCTTGCCCAATACTGACCACTGCCCAACGCAGCTCACCCTATACTAACCACAGCATGCTGACCAACACACCTTGCCCCGTACAGGCCCCCAACCCCTGCCCTCCACTGCCCCCCATCCCCTGCCCCTCCACTTCCCACTGTCCACTGCCCTTCCACTGCCCCCACTCCCTGCCCCTCCACTTCCCTCTGCCCCTTCACTTCCCCCTGCCCCCTGCTCTCAACTGCCCCGCACTGCCTCCCACCCCCTGCCCCACCCCATGGCCCCCACCCCTGCCCCCACCCCTCCACTTCCCACTCCCCCCTGCCCCCCACCCCTCCACTTCCCACTGCCCCCTGCCCCCCCACTGCCCGCCACCCCTCCATTCCCCACTGCCTCCCACCCCTCCACTTCCCACTGCCCCCTGCCCTCCCACTGCCCGCCACCCCTCCATTCCCCACTGCCCCCCACCCCTCCACTTCCCACTGCCCCCACCCCTCCACTGCCCACCCACCACCCCACCTTCCACTGCCCACTGCCCCCCACCCCTCCACTTCCCACTGCCCCCCACTGCCCCCACCCCTCCACTTCCCACTGCCCCCACCCCTCCACTTCCCACTGCCCCCACCCCTCCACTTCCCACTGCCCCCTGCCCCCCCACTGCCCGCCACCCCTCCATTTCCCACTGCCTCCCACCCCTCCACTTCCCACTGCCCCCTGCCCCCCCCAATGCCCACCCACCCCTCCAGTTCCCACCGCCCCCATCCCTCCACTTCCCCCTGCTCCCCCACTGCCCCCACCCCTCCACTTCCCACTGCCCCCTGCCCCCCCCACTCCTCCACTTCCCACTGCCCCCTGCCCCCTGCCCCCCCACCCCTCTACTTCCCACTGCCCCCAGCCCCTCTACTTCCCACTGCCCCCTGCCCCCCACCCCTCTACTTCCCACTGCCCCCTGCCCTCCCTCCACTTCCCACTGCCCCCTGCCCCCCCACCCCTCTACTTCCCACTGCCCCTGCCCCCCCACCCCTCCACTTCCCACTGCCCCCTGCCCCCCCACCCCTCCACTTCCCATTGCCCCCTGCCCCCCACCCCTCCACTTCCCACTGCCCCCTGCCCCCCCACCCCTCCATTTCCCACTGCCTCCCACCCCTCCACTTCCCACTGCCCCCTGCCCCTCCACCCCTCCACTTCCCCCTCACCCCTCCACTTCCCACTGCCCCCTGCTCCCCCATTGCCCCCCACCTCCCTCTGCCCCCACCCCTCCACTTCCCACTGCCCCGCCCTCCCACTGCCCCACCCCTCCACTTCCCACTGCCCCCCACCCCTCCACTTCCCACTGCCCCCTGCTCCCCCACTGCACCCCACCCCCCCCACTTCCCACTGCCCCCTGCTCCCCCACTGCCCCCCACCTCCCTCTGCCCCCACCCCTCCACTTCCCACTGCCCCTGCCCTCCCACTGCCCCCCCCCACCCCTCCACTTCCCACTGCCCCCCCACCCCTCCACGTCCCCCTGCCCACCCACCCCTCCACTTCCCCCTGCCCCCCACTGCCCCACCCCCTGCCCCTCCACAGCGGTGCGGTGCCTACCTCTGCAGGGTCATGGTGGTGCGATGGGTCAGCATGTCCCAAATCCGTGCTGTGCGGTCACAGGATGTAGAGGCGACGCGCTGTCCGTCTGGGCTGAACCGGCAGCGGGTCACCGTGCCGCCATGTTGCTCTGTGCCGAGACGCTCCACATGTACCCGGGTATCGCCGCACACTCACGGAGCGTGGAGCGCAGGGTGGGGCGGGAGGGGGCGGGGTGGGGGTGGGGCAGGTTGGGGGAAGGTGGGGGTGGGGAAGGTTGGGGGTGTGGACGGGACGGTAAGGGTGGGGCAGGTTGGGGGTGTGGACGGGACGGGTGGGGGGGGCAGGTTGGGGGGAGGTGGGGGGGGCAGGATGGGGGGGGCAGGTTGGGGGTGTGGACGGGACAGTGGGGGTGGGGCAGGTTGGGGGGTGTGGACGGCATGGGTGGGGGGGCAAGATGGGGGGGTGTAGACGGGATGGGTGGGGGCAGGTTGGGGGGGGTGTGGGTCGCGGCTGTGTGGACGGGGAGGGGCGGTGAAGGTAGAGCGGGTGACAGCGATGGGCAGGGACAGTGGCAATCCCTCCCCTTCCCCTACCCACCAGCGCCTCTATCCCTCCTACCTCCACCGCTATCCTCCAGCCCCAACGCTCCGACCCTGTCCCCTCCGCTCTCCGTCTCCCCTGGCTCTGGTGCATTCCCACCTCTCACGTTCTCCGCTTCCCCCTCCCTCACCTTCCCTCCCCTCCTCAAGGCCTACCCCCCCACTCTCGTTCCCCCACCCACCCTACCCCACCGCTCTCCCCTCCCGCCCCTCACCCGCCCGACTCCCACACCCGCCCTACCCCACCCCCCAGACCCCCCTACCCCACCCCCCAGACCCGCCCTACCCCACCCCCCAGACCCGCCCTACCCCACCCCCCAGACCCGCCCTACCCCACCCCCCAGACCCGCCCTACCCCACCCCCCAGACCCGCCCTACCCCACCCCCCAGACCCGCCCTACCCCACCCCCCAGACCAGCCCTAACCCCCCCCCACTCTCCCCCTCTCCTCGCCCCTCCCCTAACCCCGCCCCGCCCCTCTCCCCGCCCCGCCCCTCCCCCCCCAGCCCGCCCCTCACCCCCATCCCCCTGGCCCGCCCCTCCCCTCGGCCCTCCCCTCCCCCCAGGCTCGCCCCTCCCCCGGCCCGCCCCATCCACTCGCCCTCCCCCCCGGCCCGCCCCTCCCCCCGGCCTTCCCCTCCCCCCGGCCCTCCCCCCCGCCCCTCCCCCCCGCCCCTCCCCTCCCCTCCCCCCCGGCCCGCCCCTCCCCTCTCCCCGGCCCGGCCCGCCCCTCCCCTCCCCTCCCCCCGGCCCGCCCCGCCCCTCCCCTCTCCCCGGCCCGGCCCGCCCCTCCCCTCCCCTCCCCTCTCCCCGGCCCGGCCCGCCCCTCCCCTCCCCTCCCCTCCCCCCGGCCCGCCCCTCCCCTCTCCCCGGCCCGGCCCGCCCCTCCCCTCCCCTCCCCTCTCCCCGGCCCGGCCCGCCCCTCCCCTCCCCTCCCCGGCCCTCCCCCTACCCTGCAGGCTGGCGATGGGGGTACCGGAGTCGGCCGCTCGGATGTAGACGGCGTTGTTGATGTCGCTCCCACACACCACGTGCCGCCCGTCGAAGGAGATGTGGCAGCAGGTCAGGGGGCGGTGGTGAACGGCTGCCCACTGAGGGGGACAAAGCCGATTACTCAGGCCCGGCCCAGCAGAGGCCATTCAGCCCGCTGACCTCTGCTGTCCCGCCCAACCATCTCCCTTCCAATCCTCCTGCCCACCCACTCCCATGGCAAGATGTCCAATCCGCTCACCCATCCCTCCTCAGCCCCGTTGACCGCCCCCAGGCCCTGAAGCAGTCACTCTGCCCGCTGCGTCACTCTGCCTCAGCTGCTCATGGACCACTACACTTGCACCATCCTGCTGCTTTGCATTGGTTGCTCTGTTTATCGTTCCTGTCTGTGAGCTTGATGTGAGCAAGGAGTTTCATGGCATTCCGGTACATGGGACAATAAACTAATCGGATCTAAATCTCCCCGCTGGCTATTATTTCAGATGTTCACCATCTGCGGTATTTTACTTCTGGCGAGAGTGAGGAGATGCGTCTCTACTTTAGGCATTGCTGAGAGATGATGAACTAGGTGTGTACATGTGTAATGGGAGTTGTAACTGGTGTGGATTCTGAACAAACGCCTACCAGAACTTTGCCCGTTTCAACATCCCATGCCTTCAGCGATTTGTCCCAGGAGGAGGTGAACAGTCTGCGGGTGGAACACAAAAGCGGGGTCAGGCTGGTTCTTAAGCCAAAAGCTGATGAAACAGCTCCAGTGATCCAGTGCTGGCACATCGCAAACAGTTGTGGGGTGGGTAAGGTGCGGGTGAGGAGCGGCTGTGGGGTGAGTGAGGTTGGGTGTGAGTGGGTGAGGTGTGGGGTGGGGTGGGTGTGGGTTGGTAAGGGGCGGGTGAGGAGCGGCTGTGGGGTGAGTGAGGGTGGGTGTGAGTGGGTGAGGTGTGGGGTGGGTGTGGTGTGGGGTGGGTGTGGGTTGGTAAGGGGCGGGTGAGGAGCGGGTGAGGAGCAGGTGAGGGTGTGGGTGTGGGTGGGTGAGGGGTGGGATGGGGTGGGTGGGTGAGGGTGTGGGTGGGTGAGGTTGGGTGAGGGGTGGGTGTGGGTTGGTAAGGGGCGGGTGAGGAGCGGGTGAGGAGCAGGTGTGGGTGTGGGTGGGTGAGGGGTGGGGTGGGTGGGTGTGGGTGGGTGAGGGGTGGGATGGGGTGGGTGGGTGAGGGGTGGGTGCACCCACCAGTGGGATGGGTGGCCATGTGCAGTGCGGTGTAGAGCAGCCTGTGCACCGGAGCCTGTGTGTGGAAGGGGTGAGCTGGCAGATGGGCTGTTGGATAATCACCTTTGATTGTCGGGGCTGAGGCAGCACTCGGTGACGGGGGCAGAGTGCAGCCTGTAGTCGCAGACTTGGCTTCTGGTCGCCACGTCCTGTGGTGGGTGAACAAGGAAAGCTCAGTCACTGCCCCCCACTCACAGCCCTGGGGACCATCCCGCCTCTCCCCCCCTGCACCCCCTCTCCCCCCCTGCACCCCCTCTCCCCCCCTGCACCGCCGCTCCCCCCCTGCACCGCCTCTCCCCCCCTGCACCCCCTCTCCCCCCCACGCACCCCCTCTCCCCCAGCACCCCTTCTCCCCCCCTGCACCCCCTCTCCCCAGCACCCTCTCTCCCCCCCCTGCACCGCCTCTCCCCCCCTGCACCCCCTCTCCCCCCAGCACCGCCTATCCCCCAGCACCGCCTCTCACCCCCTGTACCCCCTCTCCCCCTGCACCCACTCTCCCCCCTGCACCCCCTCTCCCCCAGCACCACCTCTCCCCCCAGCAACGCCTCTCCCCCCCTGCACCGCCTCTCCCCCCCTGCATCCCCTCTCCCCCCCTCTCCCCCCCTGCACCGCCTCTCCCCCCCTGCACCGCCTCTCCCCCCCTGCACCCCCTCTCCCCAGCACCCCCTCTCACCCCCTCTCCCCAGCACCCCCTCTCACCCCCAGCACCGCCTCTCCCCCCTGCACCCCCTCTCCCCCAGCACCGCCTCTCCCCCCTGCACCC
Source organism: Rhinoraja longicauda (assembly GCF_053455715.1). Taxonomy (NCBI): domain Eukaryota; kingdom Metazoa; phylum Chordata; class Chondrichthyes; order Rajiformes; family Arhynchobatidae; genus Rhinoraja; species Rhinoraja longicauda. The sequence continues at coordinate 43,966,343 of NC_135958.1, forward strand.
CCTCTCCCCCTGCACTGCCTCTCCCCCAGCACCGCCTCTCCCCCCCTGCACCCCCTCTCCCCCCTGCACCCCCTCTCCCCCCTGCACCACCTCTCCCCCCAGCACCGCCTCTCCCCCCCTGCACTCCCTCTCCCCCACAGCACCCTCTCCCCCCCTGCACCGCCTCTCCCCCAGCACCACCTCTCCCCCCTGCACCCCCTCTACCCCCTGCACCCCCTCTCCCCCCCTGCACCGCCTCTCCCCCAGCACCGCCTCTCCCCCCTGCACCCCCTCTACCCCCTGCACCCCACCTCCCCCCTGCACCCCTCTCCCCCAGCACCGCCTCTCCCCCCTGCACCTCCTCTCCCCCCTGCACCCCCTCTCCCCCCCTGCACCCCTCTCCCCCAGCACCGCCTCTCCCCCCTGCACCTCCTCTCCCCCCTGCACCCCCTCTCCCCCCCTGCACCGCCTCTCCCCCAGCACCGCCTCTCCCCTCTGCACTCCCTCTCCCCCCTGCACCCCCTCTCCCCCCTGCACTCCCTCTCTCCCACCTTGCACCGCTTCTCCCCCCCTGTACCCCCTCTACCCCTGCACTCCCTCTCCCCCCTGCACCGCCTCTCCCCCCTGCACTCCCTCTCCCCCCCTGCACCCCCTCTCCCCAGCACCCCCTCTCCCACCCTGCACCACCTCTCCCCCCTGTACCCCCTCTCCCCCTGCACCCCCTCTCCCCCCTGCACCCCCTCTCCCCCCTGCACCCCCTCTCCCCCCAGCACCACCTCTCCCCCCAGCACCGCCTCTCCCCCCTGCACCGCCTCTCACCCAGCACCGCCTCTCCCCCCAGCACCGCCTCTCCCCCCCTGCACCGCCTCTCCCCCCCTGCACCCCCTCTCCCCCAGCACCCCCTCTCCCCAGCTCCCCCTCTCCCCCCTGCATCGCCTCTCCCCCCAGCACCGCCTCTCCCCCCCTGCACTCCCTCTCCCCCACAGCACCCCCTCTCCCCCCCTGCACCGCCTCTCCCCCAGCACCGCCTCTTCCCCCTGCACCCCCTCTCCCCCTGCACCCCCTCTCCCCCCCTGCACCGCCACTCCCCCAGCTCCCCCTCTCCCCCCTGCATCGCCTCTCCCCCCAGCACCGCCTCTCCCCCCCTGCACTCCCTCTCCCCCACAGCACCCCCTCTCCCCCCCTGCACCGCCTCTCCCCCAGCACCGCCTCTTCCCCCTGCACCCCCTCTCCCCCCCTGCACCGCCACTCCCCCAGCACCGCCTCTCCCCCCTGCACCCCCTCTCCCCCCTGCACTCCCTCTCCCCCACAGCACCCCATCTCCCCCCCTGCACCCCCTCTCCCCCCTGCACCGCCTCTCCCCCCTGCACCGCTTCTCCCCCTCTGCACCCCCTCTCCCCCCTGCACCCCCTCTCCCCTTCTCCCCCTGCACCCCCTCTCCCCCTGCACCCCCTCTCCACAGCACCCCCTCTCCCCCCCTGCAGCGCCTCTCCCCCTGTACCCCCTCTCCCCCTGCACCCCCTCTCCCCCCTGTACCCCCTCTCCCCCAGCACCACCTCTCCCCCAGCACCTCCTCTCCCCCAGCACCGCCTCTCCCCCCAGTACCCGCCTCTCCCCCCCTGCACCGCCTCTCCCCCCCCCTTCATCCCCTCTCCCCCTCTGCACCCCCTCTCCCCCCCTGCACCGCCTCTCCCCCCCCTGCATCCCCTCTCCCCCTCTGCACTCCCACTCCCCCCTGCACCGCCTCTCCCCCCCTGCACCCCCTCTCCCCCAGCACCCCCTCTCCCCAGCACCCCCTCTCTCCCCCTGCACCGCCTCTCCCCCCAGCACCGCTTCTCTCCCCCAGAACCGCCTCTCCCCTGCACCCCCTCTCCCCCCCAGCACCGCCTCTCCCCCCCCTGCACCCCTCTCCCCCACAGCACCCCTTCTCCCCCCCTGCACTGCCTCTCCCCCAGCACCGCCGCTCCCCCTGCACCCCCTCTCCCCTCCTGCATCCCCTCTCCCCCTCTGCACCGCCTCTCCCCCCCTGCACCCCCTCTCCCCCCAGCACCACCTCTCCCCCCAGCACCGCCTCTCCCCCCTGCACCGCCTCTCACCCAGCACCGCCTCTCCCCCCAGCACCGCCTCTCCCCCCCTGCACCGCCTCTCCCCCCCTGCACCGCCTCTCCCCCCCTGCACCCCCTCTCCCCCAGCACCCCCTCTCCCCAGCTCCCCCTCTCCCCCCTGCATCGCCTCTCCCCCCAGCACCGCCTCTCCCCCCCTGCACTCCCTCTCCCCCACAGCACCCCCTCTCCCCCCCTGCACCCCCTCTCCCCCTGCACCGCCTCTCCCCCCCTGCACCGCCACTCCCCCAGCTCCCCCTCTCCCCCCTGCATCGCCTCTCCCCCCAGCACCGCCTCTCCCCCCCTGCACTCCCTCTCCCCCACAGCACCCCCTCTCCCCCCCTGCACCGCCTCTCCCCCAGCACCGCCTCTTCCCCCTGCACCCCCTCTCCCCCCCTGCACCGCCACTCCCCCAGCACCGCCTCTCCCCCCTGCACCCCCTCTCCCCCCTGCACTCCCTCTCCCCCACAGCACCCCCTCTCCCCCCCTGCACCCCCTCTCCCCCCTGCACCGCCTCTCCCCCCTGCACCGCTTCTCCCCCTCTGCACCCCCTCTCCCCCCTGCACCCCCTCTCCTCTTCTCCCCCTGCACCCCCTCTCCCCCTGCACCCCCTCTCCACAGCACCCCCTCTCCCCCCCTGCAGCGCCTCTCCCCCTGTACCCCCTCTCCCCCTGCACCCCCTCTCCCCCCTGTACCCCCTCTCCCCCAGCACCACCTCTCCCCCAGCACCTCCTCTCCCCCAGCACCGCCTCTCCCCCCAGTACCGCCTCTCCCCCCCTGCACCGCCTCTCCCCCCCCTTCATCCCCTCTCCCCCTCTGCACCCCCTCTCCCCCCTGCACCGCCTCTCCCCCCTGCACCGCTTCTCCCCCCAGCACCCCCTCTCCCCCCCTGCACCCCCTCTCCCCCCCAGCACCCCCTCTCCCCCAGCACCGCCTCTCCCCCCCTGCACCCCCTCTCCCCCCAGAACCGCCTCTCCCCCTGCACCCCCTCTCCCCCCCAGCACCGCCTCTCCCCCCCTGCACCCCTCTCCCCCACAGCACCCCCTCTCCCCCCCTGCACTGCCTCTCCCCCAGCACCGCCGCTCCCCCTGCACCCCCTCTCCCCTCCTGCATCCCCTCTCCCCCTCTGCACCGCCTCTCCCCCCCTGCACCCCCTCTCCCCCCAGCACCACCTCTCCCCCCAGCACCGCCTCTCCCCCCTGCACCGCCTCTCACCCAGCACCGCCTCTCCCCCCAGCACCGCCTCTCCCCCCCTGCACCGCCTCTCCCCCCCTGCACCGCCTCTCCCCCCCTGCACCCCCTCTCCCCCAGCACCCCCTCTCCCCAGCTCCCCCTCTCCCCCCTGCATCGCCTCTCCCCCCAGCACCGCCTCTCCCCCCCTGCACTCCCTCTCCCCCACAGCACCCCCTCTCCCCCCCTGCACCGCCTCTCCCCCAGCACCGCCTCTTCCCCCTGCACCCCCTCTCCCCCCTGCACCCCCTCTCCCCCCCTGCACCGCCACTCCCCCAGCACCGCCTCTCCCCCCTGCACCCCCTCTCCCCCCTGCACTCCCTCTCCCCCACAGCACCCCCTCTCCCCCCCTGCACCCCCTCTCCCCCCCTGCACCGCCTCTCCCCCCTGCACCGCTTCTCCCCCTATGCACCCCCTTTCCCCCCTGCACCCCCTCCCCCTGCACCCCCTCTGCCCCCAGCACCTCCTCTCCTCCAGCACCGCCTCTCCCCCCAGCACCGCCTCTCCCCCCCTGCACCGCCTCTCCCCCCCTTCATCCCATCTCCCCCTCTGCACCCCCTCTCCCCCCCTGCACCGCCTCTCCCCCCCCCTGCATCCCCTCTCCCCCTCTGCACTCCCACTCCCCCCCTGCACCGCCTCTCCCCCCCTGCACCCCCTCTCCCCCAGCACCCCCTCTCCCCAGCTCCCCCTCTCCCCCCTGCATCGCCTCTCCCCCCAGCACCGCCTCTCCCCCCCTGCACTCCCTCTCCCCCACAGCACCCCCTCTCCCCCCCTGCACCGCCTCTCCCCCAGCACCGCCTCTTCCCCCTGCACCCCCTCTCCCCCCGGCACCCCCTCTCCCCCCCTGCACCGCCACTCCCCCAGCACCGCCTCTCCCCCCTGCACCCCCTCTCCCCCCTGCACTCCCTCTCCCCACAGCACCCCCTCTCCCCCCCTGCACCCCCTCTCCCCCCCTGCACCGCCTCTCCCCCCTGCACCGCTTCTCCCCCTATGCACCCCCTTTCCCCCCTGCACCCCCTCCCCCTGCACCCCCTCTGCCCCCAGCACCTCCTCTCCTCCAGCACCGCCTCTCCCCCCAGCACCGCCTCTCCCCCCCTGCACCGCCTCTCCCCCCCTTCATCCCATCTCCCCCTCTGCACCCCCTCTCCCCCCCTGCACCGCCTCTCCCCCCCCCTGCATCCCCTCTCCCCCTCTGCACTCCCACTCCCCCCCTGCACCGCCTCTCCCCCCCTGCACCCCCTCTCCCCAGCACCCCCTCTCCCCAGCACCCCCTCTCTCCCCCTGCCCCGCCTCTCCCCCCAGCACCGCTTCTCTCTCCCAGAACCGCCTCTCCCCCCAGCACCCCCTCTCCCCCCCTGCACCCCCTCTCCCCCCCAGCACCCCCTCTCCCCCCCTGCAGCGCCTCTCCCCTGTACCCCCTCTCCCCCTGCACCGCCTCTCCCCCCCTGCACCCCCTCTCCCCCAGCACCCCCTCTCCCCAGCACCCCCTCTCTCCCCCTGCACCGCCCCTCCCCCCAGCACCGCTTCTCTCTCCCAGAACCGCCTCTCCCCCCAGCACCCCCTCTCCCCCCCTGCACCCCCTCTCCCCCCCAGCACCCCCTCTCCCCCAGCACCGCCTCTCCCCCCCCTGCACCCCCTCTCCCCCCAGAACCGCCTCTCCCCCTGCACCCCTCTCCCCCCCAGCACCGCCTCTCCCCCCCTGCACCCCTCTCCCCCACAGCACCCCCTCTCCCCCCCTGCACCGCCTCTCCCCCAGCACCGCCTCTCCCCTGCACCCCCTCTCCCCCCTGCACCGCCTCTCCCCTCCTGCATCCCCTCTCCCCCTCTGCACCGCCTCTCCCCCCCTGCACCCCCTCTCCCCCCTGCACCGCCTCTCCCCCCTGCACCCTCTCCCCTCCTGCATCCCCTCTCCCCCCTGCACCGCCTCTCCCCCCCTGCACCCCCTCTCCCCCTGCACCCCCTCTCGCCTGCACCCCCTCTCCCCCCTTGCACCGCCTCTCCCCCCCTGCACCCCCTCTCCCCCAGCACCGCCTCTCCCCCCATGCACCCCCTCTCCCCCCCAGCACCGCCTCTCCCCCCTGCACTCCCTCTCCCCCACAGCACCCCCTCTCCCCCCCTGCACCGCCTCTCCCCACTGCACACCCTCTCCCCCCCTGCACCCCCTCTCCCCCCCTGCACCCCCTCTCCCCCTCTGCACCGCCTCTCCCCCCTGCACCCCCTCTCCCCCAGCACCACCTCTCCCCCAGCAACGCCTCTCCCCCCCTGCACCCCCTCTCCCCCTCTGCACCGCCTCTCCCCCCCTGCATCCCCTCTCCCCCCCTGCACCCCCTCTCCCCCCCTGCACCGCCTCTCCCCCTAGCACCGCCTCTCCCCCCAGCACCGCCTCTCCCCCCCTGCACCCCCTCTCCCCCCCTGCACCCCCTCTCCCCCCAGCACCGCCTCTCCCCCCCTGCACTCCCTCTCCCCCCTGCACCGCCTCTTCCCCCCTGCACCCCCTCTGCACCACCTCTCCCCCTTAGCACCGCCTCTCCCCCCAGCACCCCCTCTCCCCCCAGCACCGCCTCTGCCCCCCTGCACTCCCTCTCCCCCACAGCACCCCCTCTCCCCCCTGCACCCCCTCTCTCCCCCCTGCACCCCCTCTCCCCCCTGCACCCCCTCTCCCCCGCCTCTCCCCCCTGCACCCCCTCTCCCCCCTGCACCCCCTCTCCCCAGCACCGCCTCTCCCCCCCTGCACCGCCTCTCCCCCCTGCACCCCCTCTCCCCCTGCACCCCCTCTCCCCCAGCACCGCCTCTCCCCCCTGCACCCCCTCTCCCCCCAGCACCGCCTCTCCCCCAGCAACGCCTCTCCCCCCCTGTACCCCCTCTCCCCCTGCACCCCCTCTCCCTCCTGCACCCCCTCTCCCCCCTGCACCCCCTCTCCCCCAGCTCCACCTCTCCCCCCAGCACCGCCTCTCCCCCCCTGCACCGCCTCTCCCCCCCCTGCATCCCCTCTCCCCCTCTGCACTCCCACTCCCCCCGTGCACCGCCTCTCCCCCCCTGCACCCCCTCACCCCCAGCACCCCCTCTCCCCAGCACCCCCTCTCCCCCCCAGCACCGCCTCTGCCCCCCTGCACTCCCTCTCCCCCACAGCACCCCCTCTCCCCCCTGCACCGCCTCTCCCCCCTGCACCCCCACTCCCCCCTGCACCCCCTCTCTCCCCCCTGCACCCCCTCTCCCCCCTGCACCCCCTCTCCCCGCCTCTCCCCCCTGCACCCCCTCTCCCCCCTGCACCCCCTCTCCCCAGCACCGCCTCTCCCCCCCTGCACCGCCTCTCCCCCCCTGCACCCCCAGCACCCCCTCTCCCCCTGCACCCCCCTCTCCCCCAGCACCGCCTCTCCCCCCTGCACCCCCTCTCCCCCCAGCACCGCCTCTCCCCCAGCACCGCCTCTCCCCCCTGTACCCCCTCTCCCCCTGCACCCCCTCTCCCTCCTGCACCCCCTCTCCCCCCTGCACCCCCTCTCCCCCAGCTCCACCTCTCCCCCCAGCACCGCCTCTCCCCCCTGCACCGCCTCTCCCCCCCCTGCATCCCCTCTCCCCCTCTGCACTCCCACTCCCCCCCTGCACCGCCTCTCCCCCCCTGCACCCCCTCACCCCCAGCACCCCCTCTCCCCAGCACCCCCTCTCTCCCCCTGCACCGCCTCTCCCCCCAGCACCGCTTCTCTCTCCCAGCACCGCCTCTCCCCCCAGCACCCCCTCTCCCCCCTGCACCCCCTCTCCCCCCCAGCACCCCCTCTCCCCCAGCACCGCCTCTCCCCCCCTGCACCCCCTCTCCCCCCAGAACCGCCTCTCCCCCTGCACCCCCTCTCCCCCCCAGCACCGCCTCTCCCCCCAGCACCCCCTCTCCCCCCCCTGCACCCCCTCTCCCCCCCAGCACCCCCTCTCCCCCAGCACCGCCTCTCCCCCCTGCACCCCCTCTCCCCCCAGAACCGCCGCTCCCCCTGCACCCCCTCTCCCCCCCAGCACCGCCTCTCCCCCCTGCACCCCTCTCCCCCACAACACCCCCTCTCCCCCCCCTGCACCGCCTCTCCCCCAGCACCGCCTCTCCCCCCCTGCACCCCCTCTCCCCCCTGCACCGTCTCTCTCCCTGCACCCCCTCTCCCCTCCTGCATCCCCTCTCCCCCTCTGCACCGCTTCTCCCCCCCTGCACCCCCTCTCCCCCCTGCACCCCCTCTCGCCTGCACCCCCTCTCCCCCCTTGCACCGCCTCTCCCCCCCTGCACCCCCTCTCCCCCAGCACCGCCTCTCCCCCCATGCACCCCCTCTCCCCCCCAGCACCGCCTCTTCCCCCCTGCACTCCCTCTCCCCCACAGCACCCCCTCTCCCCCCCTGCACCGCCTCTCCCCCCTGCACCCCCTCTCCCCCCTGCACCCCCTCTCCCCCCCTGCACCCCCTCTCTCCCTCTGCACCGCCTCTCCCCCCTGCACCCCCTCTCCCCAGCACCACCTCTCCCCCAGCAACGCCTCTCCCCCCCTGCACCCCCTCTCCCCCTCTGCACCGCCTCTCCCCCCCTGCATCCCCTCTCCCCCCCTGCACCCCCTCTCCCCCCCTGCACCGCCTCTCCCCCCAGCACCGCCTCTCCCCCCAGCACCGCCTCTCCCCCCCTGCACCCCCTCTGCACCACCTCTCCCCCTTAGCACCGCCTCTCCCCCCAGCACCCCCTCTCCCCCCCAGCACCGCCTCTCCCCCCCTGCACTCCCTCTCCCCCACAGCACCCCCTCTCCCCCCTGCACCCCCTCTGCACCACCTCTCCCCCTTAGCACCGCCTCTCCCCCCAGCACCCCCTCTCCCCCCCAGCACCGCCTCTGCCCCCCTGCACTCCCTCTCCCCCACAGCACCCCCTCTCCCCCTGCACCGCCTCTCCCCCCTGCACCCCCACTCCCCCCTGCACCCCTTCTCTCCCCCCTGCACCCCCTCTCCCCCCCTGCACCCCCTCTCCCCAGCACCCCCTCTCCCCCCCTGCACCGCCTCTCCCCCCCTGCACCCCCAGCACCCCCTCTCCCCCTGCACCCCCTCTCCCACAGCACCGCCTCTCCCCCCTGCACCCCCTCTCCCCCCAGCACCGCCTCTCCCCCAGCACCGCCTCTCCCCCCCTGTACCCGCTCTCCCCCTGCACCCCCTCTCCCTCCTGCACCCCCTCTCCCCCCTGAACCCCCTCTCCCCCAGCACCCCCTCTCCCCCCTGCACCCCCTCTGCACCACCTCTCCCCCTTAGCACCGCCTCTCCCCCCAGCACCCCCTCTCCCCCAGCACCGCCTCTCCCCCCATGCACCCCCTCTCCCCCCCAGCACCGCCTCTTCCCCCCTGCACTCCCTCTCCCCCACAGCACCCCCTCTCCCCCCCTGCACCGCCTCTCCCCCCTGCACCCCCTCTCCCCCCTGCACCCCCTCTCCCCCCCTGCACCCCCTCTCTCCCTCTGCACCGCCTCTCCCCCCTGCACCCCCTCTCCCCAGCACCACCTCTCCCCCAGCAACGCCTCTCCCCCCCTGCACCCCCTCTCCCCCTCTGCACCGCCTCTCCCCCCCTGCATCCCCTCTCCCCCCCTGCACCCCCTCTCCCCCCCTGCACCGCCTCTCCCCCCAGCACCGCCTCTCCCCCCAGCACCGCCTCTCCCCCCCTGCACCCCCTCTCCCCCCCTGCACCCCCTCTCCCCCCAGCACCGCCTCTCCCCCCCTGCACCGCCTCTCCCCCCAGCACCGCCTCTGCCCCCCTGCACCCCCTCTGCACCACCTCTCCCCCTTAGCACCGCCTCTCCCCCCAGCACCCCCTCTCCCCCCCAGCACCGCCTCTCCCCCCCTGCACTCCCTCTCCCCCACAGCACCCCCTCTCCCCCCTGCACCCCCTCTGCACCACCTCTCCCCCTTAGCACCGCCTCTCCCCCCAGCACCCCCTCTCCCCCCCAGCACCGCCTCTGCCCCCCTGCACTCCCTCTCCCCCACAGCACCCCCTCTCCCCCCTGCACCGCCTCTCCCCCCTGCACCCCCACTCCCCCCTGCACCCCCTCTCTCCCCCCTGCACCCCCTCTCCCCCCCTGCACCCCCTCTCCCCAGCACCCCCTCTCCCCCCCTGCACCGCCTCTCCCCCCCTGCACCCCCAGCACCCCCTCTCCCCCTGCACCCCCTCTCCCACAGCACCGCCTCTCCCCCCTGCACCCCCTCTCCCCCCAGCACCGCCTCTCCCCCAGCACCGCCTCTCCCCCCCTGTACCCGCTCTCCCCCTGCACCCCCTCTCCCTCCTGCACCCCCTCTCCCCCCTGAACCCCCTCTCCCCCAGCACCACCTCTCCCCCCAGCACCGCCTCTCCCCCCCTGCACCGCCTCTCCACCCCCCTGCATCCCCTCTCCCCCCTGCACCCCCTCTCCCCCCCTGCACCCCCTCTCCCCCCCTGACCCGCCTCTCCCCCCAGCACCGCTTCTCTCTCCCAGCACCGCATCTCCCCCCAGCACCCCCTCTCCCCCCTGCACCCCCTCTCCCCCCTGCACCCCCTCTCCCCCCCTGCACCGCCTCTCCCCCCCTGCACCCCCTCTCCCCCCTCTCCCCCCTGCACCGCCTCTCCCCCCTGCACTCCCTCTCCCTCCCTGCACCCCCTCTCCCCCAGCACCGCCTCTTCCCCCCTGCACCCCCTCTGCACCACCTCACCCCCCAGCACCCCCTCTCCCCCCCAGAACCGCCTCTCCCCCCCAGCACCGCCTCTCCCCCCCTGCACTCCCTCTCCCCCACAGCACCCCCTCTCCCCCACTGCACCGCCTCTCCCCCCTGCACCCCCTCTCCCCCCTGCACCCCCTCTCCCCCCCTGCACCGCCTCTCCCCCCAGCACCGCCTCTCCCCCTGCACCCCCTCTCCCCCCTGCACCCCCTCTCCCCCCCAGCACCCCCTCTCCCCCTGCACCCCCTCTCCCCCCCTGCACCCCCTCTCCCCCCCCCCTGCACCGCCTCTCCCCCATCACCGCCTCTCCCCCCCTGCACCCCATCTCCCCCCCAGCACCGCCTCTCCCCCCCTGCACCACCTCTCCCCCAGCACCCCCTCTCCCCCTGCACCCCCTCTCCCCCAGCACCGCCTCTCCCCCCTGCACCCCCTGTCCCCCCAGAACCGCCTCTCCCCCAGCACCGCCTCTCCCCCCTGCACCCCCTCTCCCCCCCTACACCCCCTCTCCACCCCTGCACCCACTCTCCCCCCTGCACCCCCTCTCCCCCCTGCACCCCCTCTCCCCGTGCACCCCCTCTCCCCCAGCACCACCTCTCCCCCCTGCACCGCCTCTCCCCCCTGCACCTCTTCTCCCCCCCTGCACCCCCTCTCCCCCAGCACCACCTCTCTCCCAGCACCGCTTCTCTCTCCCAGCACCGCCTCTCCCTCCCAGCACCGCCTCTCCCCCCAGCACCCCATCTCCCCCCCTGCACCCCCTCTCCCCCCTGAACCCCCTCTCCCCCCTGCACCGCCTCTCCCCCCCTGCACCACCTCTCCCCCCCTGTACCCCCTCTCCCCCCTGCACCGCCTCTCCCCCAGCACCGCCTCTCCCCCAGCACCGCCTCTCCCCCCTGCACCCCCTCTCCCCCCCTGCACCCCCTCTTCCCCCCAGCACCGCTTCTCTCTCCCAGCACCGCCTCTCCCCCCTGCACCGCCTCTCCCCCAGCACCGCCTCTCCCCCCCTGCACCCCCTCTCCCCCCTGCACCCCCTCTCCCCCCCTGCACCGCCTTTCCCCCCCAGCACCGCCTCTCCCCCCCCTGCACTCCCTCTCCCCCCCTGCACCCCCTCTCCCCCTGCACCCCCTCTCCCCCCAGCACCCCCTCTCCCCCCTGCACCGCCTCTCCCCCCCTGCACCCCCTCTCCCCCCTGCACCCCCTCTCCCCCCTGCACCCCCTCTCCCCCCTGCACCGCCTCTCCCCCAGCACCCCCTCTCCACCCCTGCACCCCCTCTCCCCCCCTGCACCCCCTCTCCCCCCCTGCACCGCCTCTCCCCCAGCACCCCCTCTCCCCCTCTGCACCCCCTCTCCCCCCTGCACCGCCTCTCCCCCCTGCACCCCCTCTCCCCCCCTGCACCGCCTCTCCCCCCCTGCACCGCCTCTCCCCCAGCACCGTTTCTCTCTCCCAGCACCGCCTCTCCCCCAGCACCCCCTCTCCCCACCCCCCCGCACCGTTTCTCTCTCCCAGCACCGCCTCTCCCCCTGCACCCCCTCTCCCCCCTGCACCCCCTCTCCCCCCCTGCACCGCCTCGCCCCCAGCACCGCCTCTCTCCCCCCGCACCCCACACACAGAAAAATAGAAAATAGGTGCAGGAGTGGGCCATTCAGCCCATCAAACATCCAAAATCAGTACCCCATTCCTGCTTTTTCCCCATATCCATTGATTCCGTTAGCCCTAAGAGCTAAATCTAACTCTCTCTTGAACACATCCAGTGAATTGGCCTCCACTGTGGCAGAGAATTCACAACTTTCTGGGTGAAAAAGTTTTTCCTCATCTGTCCTAAATGGTCTACTCCTTATTCTTAAACTGTGATCCCTGGTTCTGGAAATCCCCAACATCGGAACATTTTTCCTGCATCTAGCCTGTCGAATCCCTTAAGAATTATAGATGTTTCTATAAGATTCCCTCTCATTCTTCTAAATTCTAGTGATTACAAGCCCAGTCATGCCATTCTTTCATCATATGTCGATCCCGCCATCCCGGGAATTAACCTCATGAAACTTAGCTGCACTCCCTCAATAGCAAGAACATCCTTCCTCAAATGTTGAGATCAAAACTGCACTAAATACTCCAGGTGTGGTCTCACCAAATCCCTGTACAACCGCAGTAGGATCGCCTTGCTCCTAAACTTAAATCCTCTCGCAATGAAGGCCAACATGCCATTAGCTTTCTTCACTGCCTGCTGTACCTGTACGATTACTTTCAGTGACATGTACATGCTATATACACCCAGGTCTCATTGCATCTCCCCTTTTTCTAATCTGACATCATTCAGATAATATTCTGCCTTCTTGTTCTTGCCACCAAAGTGAGCAACCTCACATTTATCCACATTATACTGCATCTGCCATGCATCTGCCCGCTCACCCAACCTGTCCAGGTCATAGCATCCTCCTCGCAGTTCACACTGCCACCCAGCTTTTCTTTTTTCTTTCCAAGGACTTTATTCAGTAATTGCATATTACAGTGTACCAGAGGTACAAAAACGTTCAATAGTCACATTACATCAGGTAATCATTATAATACAATAATAGCATTTTTATCTGCAATACACTTGCCCTCCGTGGCGACCAGCGTTCACGGAGGCCTCCAGAGTCCCCATGGACACGGTGCGTTCCCTCTCCAGGGACACGCGAGCACGGACATCGGCCTGGAAGAGGGGCAGGTAGCCGACTGCCTGGACCCGCGAATGGCCATCTGCCAGGCCCAGGAACAGACCGACAGGGAAATCCCACCGTCCCGATCAGCCCTCCCCACTCCCTGCCTTGTGCCCAAATACCAGAATCGTGGGACTAAAATGCAACCAAAACTTGAGGAGCAGCCCCCTCAGATATTCGTACAGGGGCTGCAGCCTCTCAGAATATGTAAACATAGTACACAGGGGACGGACGGTCCTCTCTCCCTTACTGGTCACCATCTACACCTCGGACTCCTGCCACATGCAGAAGCTTTCAGACGACTCTGCGATTGTGGGCTGCATTAGTGCTGAGAGTGCGCTCTTCAGTTGCTGCCTACTCGAGTGCAGGAGGAGGCAGCAACACTGAGTGGTCGGACTTCCCGCAGTGAGGGTGGGGGATGGAGCGATCGGCATCTGTGATGGCCGTCTCACAGTGGTCCAGGGTGTTTGCTCCTCTGGTGCTGCAGGACATGGGCTGGGGGCAGTCAGGGAGTGATTTCTTCAGGCTGGCTTTGTTGAAGTCTCCGGCTATGATCATAAAGGCGTTGGTTTATGTTGACCACGCCGTGCGGCTCCTTCAGTGCGAGACAGACGTCTGCCTGGGGTGGGTGGGATGTGGACCGCGGTCAGGATGATGGAGGTGAAGGAACGGCACTTCCCCATCACCCCCAGGAGTGGGGAGCAGGAGTTGGACAGGACGGCTACACTTGAGCATCACCAGGAGTTAAACGTCCGGCAGACGCCACCATATCTCCTTTTCCCCGATTCCTGCGTTCAGTCCATGTGGTGGATGGAAACACCTTCGGGCTGGACGGCTGAGTCTGGGGTACTGGGGGTGACCATGTCTCTGTGAAACACAGCACACGGTGTTCCCCCAGCTCCCTCTCTCACATCTTGCCCCCTACACCCCACACAGCCCGTCCCACCCTTCCCCCCCTGCACCCCACACACAGCCCGTCCCATCCTTCCCCCCTGCACCCCACACACAGCCCGTCCCACCCTTCCCCCCCTGCACCCCACACACAGCCCGTCCCATCCTTCCCCCCTGCACCCCACACACAGCCCGTCCCATCCTTCCCCCCCTACACCCCACACACACAGCCCGTCCCACCCCACACAGCCCGTCCCACCCCACACAGCCCGTCCCACCCCTCCCCCCTGCACCCCACACACAGCCCGTCCCACCCCTCCCCCCTGCACCCCACACACAGCCTGTCCCACCCCACACAGCCCGTCCCACCCCACACACACAGCCCGTCCCACCCCACACAGCCCGTCCCACCCCACACAGCCCGTCCCACCCCTCCCCCCCTGCACCCCACACACAGCCCGTCCCATCCTTCCCCCCCTGCACCCCACACACACAGCCCATCCCACCCCACACAGCCCGTCCCACCCCACACAGCCCGTCCCACCCCTCCCCCCCTGCACCCCACACACAGCCCGTCCCATCCTTCCCCCCCTGCACCCCACACACACAGCCCATCCGTCCCACCCCACACAGCCCGTCCCACCCCACACAGCCCGTCCCACCCCTCCCCCCCTGCACCCCACACACAGCCCGTCCCATCCTTCCCCCCCTGCACCCCACACACACAGCCCATCCCACCCCACAGCCCGTCCCACCCCACACAGCCTGTCCCACCCCACACACACAGCCCGTCCCACCCCTCCCCCCCTGCACCCCACACACAGCCCATCCCACCCCTCCCCCCTGCACCCCACACACACAGCCTGTCCCACCCCCCTGCACCCCTCACACAGCCTGTCCCACCTCTCTCGCCCCATACCCCTAACACAGAACTGTCCTGTCTATCTCTCCCTATCCCACTCCACCCTGCACCCCACACACAGCCCATCCCGCCTCTCCCCCCTGCACCCCACACACACAGCCTGTCCCACCCCTCCCACCCTGCACCCCACACACACAGCCTATCCCGCCTCTCCCCCCTGCACCCCACACACACAGCCTATCCCACTCCACCCTGCACCCTTTGCACAGCCCATCCCGCCTCTCCCCCCTGCACCCCACACACACAGCCTGTCCCACTCCACCCTGCACCCTTCGCACAGCCCATCCCGCCTCTCCCCCCTGCACCCCACACACACAGCCTGTCCCACCACCCTGCACCCTTCGCACAGCCCATCCCGCCTCTCTCTCTCAATGGTTCCTTTATAATCACGTGCACCAAGTCCAGTGAGATTCTTTTGTTGCACACAGATTAGTAAGATTATTGGCATACATAAGTACAATCTTGTTTAAGTACATAAAGCATAGAAACAGCCCACTGTGTGCAATAGTCATAGAGTCATGGAGTGATACAGTGTGGAAACAGGCCCTTCGGCCCAGATTTCCCACATCGGCCAACAATGTACCAGCTACACTAGTCCCACCTGCCTGCGCTTGGTCCATATCTCTCCAAACCTGTCCTATCCATGTACCTGTCTAACTGTTTCTTAAACGATGGGATAGTCCCAGCCTCAACTACCTCCTCTGGCAGCTCGTTTCATACACCCACCACCCTCTGTGTGAAAAAGTTACCCCTCATATTAAATCTTTTCCCCTTCACCTTGAACCTATGTCCTCTGGTGCTCGATTCACCTACTCTGAGCAAAAGATTCTGTGCATCTAACCGATCTATTCCTCTCATGACTTTGTATACCTCTATAAGATCTCCCCTCATCCTCCTGCGCTATAGAAACCCAGCCTACTCAACCTTTCCCTATAGTTCACACTAGTCCTGGCAACATTTTTGTAAATCTTTTCTGAACCCTTTCAAGCTTGACAATATCTTTCCTATAACATGGTGCCTAGAGCTGAACACAATATTCTAAATGCAGTCTCTCCAACGTCTTATACAACTGCAAGGTAGACACAAAATGCTGGAGTAACTCAGCGGGACAGGCAGCATCTCGGGAGAGAAGGAATGGGTGACGTTTCGGGACGAAACCCTTCTTCAGACTGATTTGTTCAGACTTATACAACTGCAACATGACCTTCCAACCTCTATACTCAATACTTTGACTAATGAAGGCCAGAGTTCCAAAAGCCTTTTTGACTGCCTTATCCACCTGCGACAGGTAGTCGCCAGGTTTTGGCGCCATTTCACAGCGCCAACTTCAGCTGGTGGTAAAGACGTGTTGCAGCCGCCGCCTGCGAACCGTCGGCCTTCTCCTTGCCCGGCCACCCTGGACCTTTGTGTCCAGGGAGCACCTCCTGCTGCTGATCTTGAGGGTGTGGAAGGTAAGTCACAAGTTCACATTATAGGAATAGAGTCTACTCCGCCATTCAAACATGGCTGATCTCTGCCTCCTAATCCCAGTTTCCTGCCTTCTCCCCATAGCCTTAGGCACCCATTCTAATCAAGAAGCTGTCTATCTCTGCCTTAAAAATATCCACTGACTTGGCCTCCACAGCCCTCTGTGGCAATGAGTTCCACAGATTAACTACCCTCTGACTAAAGAAGTTCCTCCTCACCTCCTTTCTAAAAGAGCGCCCTTTAATTCTGAGGCTATGACCTCTGGTCCTGGACTCTCCCACCAACATCCTTTCCACATCCACTCTATCTAAGCCTTGCATTATTCTCTCAGTTTCAATGAGGCCCCCCCTCAACCTTGTAAACTCCAGCGAGTGGAGGCCCAGTGCTGTCAAACACTCATCATGTGCTAACCCACTCATTCCTGGGATTATTCTTGTAAACCTCCTCTGAACCCTCTCCAGAGCCAGCACATCCTTCCTCACATCTGGAGTATTGTGTACAGTTTTGGCCTCCTAATTTGAGGAAGGACATCCTTGTAATTGAGGCAGTGCAGCGTAGGTTCACGAGATTGATCCCTGGGATGGCGGGACTGTCATAATAATAATAATAATAATAAACATTTATTTTATATAGCGCTTTTCCAAATGCTCAAAGACGCTTTACAAAACAGTCAAAACATAAAAACAAACAAACTGACAAACTGACGGAAAGATTGATAAGACTAGGCTTGAATTCACTGGAGTTTAGAAGGATGAGAGGGGATCTTATAGAAACATATAAAATTATAAAAGGACTGAACAAGCTAGATGCAGGAAAAATGTTCCCAATGTTGGGCGAGTCCAGAACCAGGGGCCACAGTCTTAGAATAAAGGGGAGGCCATTTAAAACTGAGGTGAGAAAAAAACCTTTTCACCCAGAGAGTTGTGAATTTGTGGAATTCTCTGCCAGAGGGCAGTGGAGGCCAAATCACTGGATGGATTTAAGAGAGAGTTAGATAGTGCTCTAGGGGCTAGTGGAATCAAGTGATATGGGGAGAAGGCAGGCACGGGGTATTGATTTGGAACGATCAGCCATGATCACAATGAAATGCGGTGCTTGCTCGAAGGGCCGAATGGCTTCCTCCTGCACCTATTTTCTATGTTTCTATATGGAGCCCAAATTTGCTCACAGTACTCCAAATGCGGCCTGACCAGCACATTATAGAGCCTTCGCATTACATCTCTGTTTTGTATTCCAGTCCTCTTAAAATAAATTTGCCTTCTTTACTACCGATTGCATTGAATTTGTCTTCTTTACTACCGATTCGACTTGCAAATTAATGTTTTGGGAGTCCTGCACCAGCACTCCCAAGTCCCTTTGCATCTCCGATTTCTGAATTCTCTCTCCATTTATAAAATAATGTACGCCTTTATTCTTATTACCAAAATGCATGACTCCACACTTTGCTGCACTGAATTTCATCTGCACTTCTCTGCCATTCTCCTAACCTGTCCAATTCCTTCTGCAACGTCCTTGCCTCCTCTACAGGTTGTACAGGGCCCTGATGAGATCGCACCTGGAGTACTGAGTGCAGTTTTGGTCTCCTAATTTGAGGAAGGATATTCTTGCTATTGAGGGAGTGCAACATGGGTTCACCAGGTTAATCCCCGGGATGGCGGGATTGTCATATGATGAAAGAATAGAGCGACTGGGCTTGTATACACTGGAGTTTAGAAGGATGAGAGGGGATCTTATATAAACATATAAAATTATTAAGGGATTGGACACGCTAGATGCAGGAAACATGTTCCCAAAGTTGGGGGAGTCCAGAACCAGGGGCCACAGTTTAAGAATAAGAGGTAGGCCATTTAGAACTGAGATGAAGAAAATCTTTTTCACACAGAGAGTTGTGAATTTGTGGAATTCTCTGCCACAGAAAGCAGTGGAGGCCGATTCACTGGATGCATTCAAAAGAGAGTTAGATAGAGCTCTTAGGGTTAGCAGAATCAAGGGATATGGGGAGACGGCAGGAACGGGGTACTGATTGTGGATGATCAGCCATGATGGCGGTGCTGGCTCGAGGGGCCGAATGGCCTACTCCTGCACCTATTGTCTATGTATCTATGTATCTATATCTATGTACAATAGACAATAGACAATAGACAATAGGTGCAGGAGTAGGCCATTCAGCCCTTCGAGCCAGCACCGCCATTCAATGCGATCATGGCTGATCACTATCAATCAGTACCCCGTTCCTGCCTTCTCCCCATACCCCCTCACTCCGCTATCCTTAAGAGCTCTATCCAGCTCTCTCTTGAAAGCATCCAACGAACTGGCCTCCACTGCCTTCTGAGGCAGAGAATTCCACACCTTCACCACCCTCTGACTGAAAAAGTTCTTCCTCATCTCCGTTCTAAATGGCCTACCCCTTATTCTCAAACTGTGGCCCCTTGTTCTGGACTCCCCCAACATTGGGAACATGTTATCTGCCTCTAATGTGTCCAATCCCCTAATTATCTTATATGTTTCAATAAGATCCCCCCTCATCCTTCTAAATTCCAGTGTATACAAGCCCAATCGCTCCAGCCTTTCAACATACGACAGTCCCGCCATTCCGGGAATTAATCTAGTGAACCTACGCTGCACGCCCTCCATAGCAAGAATATCCTTCCTCAAATTTGGAGACCAAAACTGCACACAGTACTCCAGGTGCGGTCTCACCAGGGCCCGGTACAACTGTAGAAGGACCTCTTTGCTCCTATACTCAACTCCTCTTGTTACGAAGGCCAACATTCCATTGGCTTTCTTCACTG
This sequence comes from Rhinoraja longicauda, assembly GCF_053455715.1. Lineage (NCBI taxonomy): Eukaryota > Metazoa > Chordata > Chondrichthyes > Rajiformes > Arhynchobatidae > Rhinoraja > Rhinoraja longicauda. The sequence continues at coordinate 43,985,098 of NC_135958.1, forward strand.
CCTGCTGAACCTGCATGCTTCCTTTCATTGACTGATGCACTAGGACACCCAGATCTCGTTGAACCCCCCCTCCTCCTAACTTGACACCATTCAGATAATAATCTGCCTTTCTATTCTTACTTCCAAAGTGAATAACCTCACACTTATCTACATTAAACTGCATCTGCCATGTATCCGCCCACTCACACAACCTGTCCAGGTCACCCTGCAGCCTTATTGCATCTTCCTCACAATTCACACTACCCCCCAACTTAGTATCATCTGCAAATTTGCTAATGGTACTTTTAATCCCTTCGTCTAAGTCATTAATGTATATCGTAAATAGCTGGGGTCCCAGCACCGAACCTTGCGGTACCCCACTGGTCACTGCCTGCCATTCCGAAAGGGACCCATTTATCCCCACACTGCCTACCCCTTCACCTATCTTAGCATCATTTGGCCACAAAGCCTTCAATCCCTTTATCCACATCATTAATAGACAACGTGAAGAGAACTGGCCCCAGCACCAACCCTTGCGGAACTCCCCTGATCACTGGCAGCCATTTTATTGTGCCTTTTATTGCCACTCTTTGCCTTCTACCATCGAGCCAACCTGCTATCCATTCTAGTATCTTCCCTTCAATACCATGGGCTCTCATCTTCTCTAGCAGACTGATGTGCAGCACCTTATCGAAGGCCTTCTGAAAATCTGGGTAAACAACATCTACAGCCTCCCTTCTGTCTGTCCTACTATTAACTTCCTCAAAGAACTCCAGCAGATTCGTCAGGCAATATCCCTTCACAAAACCATGCTGCACCAATGCAGGAGTGGTTTGGGCACTTGGTCTAGTCCTTATAATTATCTCTAACATTTTACCAACCACCAAAGTCAGGCTAACCGGACTATAGTTTCTGTTCTTCGGCTTTGCTTCCTTCTTGTACAGTGGGGTGATATTCACAATTTTTCAATCTTCAGGAAACACTCCTAACTCTGGTGATTCTTGAAATATCACAACTAATGCCTCCGCAATCCGAGGCCACCTCCTTCAGAACCCTGGGGTGTAGTCCATTACTTATCCACCCTCAGACCTTTCAGTTTTCCGAGCACCTTCTCCTTAGTAATGGCCACTCCACTAACTTCCACCCCCTGACTCTCTAGGATTGCACTATGAAGACTGATGCAAAAAAGTTATTCAATTCCTCTGCCATTTGTTGATTTCTCGTTATCATTGATCCTGCATCATTCTCCAGTGGCCCAACGTCCATTCTTGCCTCTTTTATATTATTGGCCAGCTTACTTTCATATTTCATCTTTTCTCTCCGTATTGTCCTTTTAGTTACCTTTTGTTGTTCTTTAAAATCATCCCAGTCCTCTGGCTTCCCACTAATCTTTGCAATATTATTTGCCTTCTCTTTTGCTTTTATGTTGTCCTTGACGTCCCTTGTCAGCCATGGTCATCTTATTCTCCCCCTGGAATCTTTCTTCCTCTTTGGAATGAAATGACCCTGCACCTTCTGAAATATCTGCGGAAATTCCAGCCATTGCTACTCTACCGTTATTCCTTCTAAAGCCCCTTTCCAGTCAATCCTTGCCAGCTCCTCCCTCACGCTTGGGTAGGCACCTTTGCTCAACTGTCATACCAACACATCCGATTTCATCATCTCCCTTTTAAATTATAGGTTAACGTTGCTCCGGTTCTTCTCATCGGCCCTCGGCACCTCACACGGACACATCCCCGCGGCTCCCCCTCACAGACACCAGCTTGTTCGGTGCTGCTGAAAATGCAATCAGCAGCCAGCACTTCCTGATGTGAAGGACAGCCAAGGGGAAAATGGAGTTTCATACATAGTAGAGAGAGTGGTGGTGGGGGGGGGGGCATGAGGAGAGGTAATGATGAAGACAAGGTTGTAAGAAAAGCCACCTTTGAAACCGACTGAAGCCTTAGAAGGAACACCGTCAAATCCCTGAGATAGACGGACAATCATCCCAGTTCCCCTCCTCACCCCACCCGGTTACCTGCCGGGTTTGGTAAGACCACCCTCTCCCACAGAGCAGGTGGGGCCCAAATGCATCAGCAGCCACAGGACATTACAACATGGCCAATAGATGGACGGAGGGTTCTTACCCAGAGGATTACGGATTCGTCGAAGGAGCTGGTGATGAACCTGGTGTCCCCGAAACAAAACTTGCAGCAGCTGACCTGGCTGGTGTGGCCCAGGTACACCTGGCACGGGATCTGCTCACACACAGAATGTTAGGGGAGCGACTTGTCCCCTCTGCCACACATCCGTGTGGGGAGGATCGAGGAGGTGCTGGTGTGGGGAGGCTGAGGGTGTGGGGGTGGGGGGTTTAGAGGGTGTGGGGGTGGGGGGGTCGGAGGGTGTGGGGGGGTTCGGAGAGTGGGTCGGAGGGTGAGTCAGAGGGTGGGGGTGGGTCAGAGGGTGGGGGGGTTCGGAGGGGGTTTGGGGGTCAGAGGGGGTGGGGGGGTCGGAGGGGGCGGGGGGTCGGAGAGGGTGGGGGGGGCGGAGGGTGTGGGGGGGTTTAGGGGTCAGAGAGGGTGGGGGGTCGGAGGGGGTGGGGGGGTTTGGGGGTCAGAGAGGGTGGGGGGTCGGAGGGGGTGGGGGGGTTTGGGGGTCGGAGGGGGAGGGGGGGGTCGGAGGGGGTGGGGGGGTCGGAGGGGGTGGGGGGGGTCGGAGGGGGTGGGGGGGGTCGGAGGGTGTGGGGGGGGGTCGGAGGGTGTGGGGGGGGTCGGAGGGAGTGGGGGTCGGAGGGTGTGGGGGGGGTCGGAGGGGGTGGGGGGGTTTGGGGGTCGGAGGGGGTGGGGGGGTCGGAGGGTGTGGGGGGGGGGTCGGAGGGTGTGGGGGGGGTCGGAGGGTGTGGGGGGGTCGGAGGGTGTGGGGGGGTCGGAGGGGGTGGGGGGGTCGGAGGGGGCGGGGGGGTTTGGGGGTCGGAGGGTGTGGGGGGGGGTCGGAGGGTGTGGGGGGGGGTCGGAGGGTGTGGGGGGGGGTCGGAGGGTGTGGGGGGGGTCGGAGGGTGTGGGGGGGGGTCGGAGGGTGTGGGGGGGGTCGGAGGGGGTGGGGGGGTCGGAGGGGGTGGGGGGGTTTGGGGGTCGGAGGGTGTGGGTGGGGGTTCGGAGGATGTGGGGGGGGGGGGTCGGAGGGTGTGGGGGGGGTCGGAGGGTGTGGGGGGGGTCGGAGGGTGTGGGGGGGTCGGTGGTGGGGGGGGGGTCGGAGGGTGTGGGGGGGGTCGGAGGGTGTGGGGGGGGTCGGAGGGTGTGGGGGGGGGTCGGAGGGTGTGGGGGGGTCGGAGGGTGTGGGGGGGGTCGGAGGGTGTGGGTGGGTCGGAGGGGGTGGGGGGGTTTGGGGGTCGGAGGGTGTGGGTGGGGGTTCGGAGGGTATGGGGGGGGGTCGGAGGGTGTGGGGGGGGTCGGAGGGTGTGGGGGGGTCGGAGGGTGTGGGGGGGTCGGAGGGGGTGGGGGGGTCGGAGGGGGTGGGGGGGTTTGGGGGTCGGAGGGTGTGGGGGGGGGGTCGGAGGGTGTGGGGGGGGTCGGAGGGTGTGGGGGGGGGGTCGGAGGGTGTGGGGGGGGGGTCGGAGGGTGTGGGGGGGGGTCGGAGGGTGTGGGGGGGGTCGGAGGGTGTGGGGGGGGGGTCGGAGGGTGTGGGGGGGGGGGGTCGGAGGGTGTGGGGGGGGGGTTCGGAGGATGTGGGGGGGGGGTCGGAGGGTGTGGGGGGGGTCGGAGGGTGTGGGGGGGGTCGGAGGGTGTGGGGGGGTCGGTGGTGGGGGGGGGGGGTCGGAGGGTGTGGGGGGGGTCGGAGGGTGTGGGGGGGGTCGGAGGGTGTGGGGGGGGGTCGGAGGGTGTGGGGGGGGTCGGAGGGTGTGGGGGGGGGGTCGGAGGGTGTGGGGGGGGGTCGGAGGGTGTGGGGGGGTCGGAGGGGGTGGGGGGGTTTGGGGGTCGGAGGGTGTGGGTGGGGGTTCGGAGGGTGTGGGGGGGGGTCGGAGGGTGTGGGGGGGGGTCGGAGGGTGTGGGGGGGGTCGGAGGGTGTGGGGGGTGTCGGAGGGTGTGGGGGGGGTTCGGAGGGTGTGGGGGGGGGTCGGAGGGTGTGGGGGGGGGTCGGAGGGTGTGGGGGGGTCGGAGGGTGTGGGGGGGGTCGGAGGGTGTGGGGGGGGTCGGAGGGTGTGGGGGGGGTCGGAGGGTGTGGGGGGGGGGTCGGAGGGTGTGGGGGGGGGTCGGAGGGTGTGGGGGGGGGTCGGAGGGTGTGGGGGGGTCGGAGGGGGTGGGGGGGTTTGGGGGTCGGAGGGTGTGGATGGGGGTTCGGAGGGTGTTGGGGGGGGGACCGGAGGGTGTGGGGGGGGTCGGAGGGTGTGGGGGGGGGTCGGAGGGTGTGGGGGGGGTCGGAGGGTGTGGGGGGGGTTCGGAGGGTGTGGGGGGGGGTCGGAGGGTGTGGGGGGGGGTCGGAGGGTGTGGGGGGGTCGGAGGGGGTGGGGGGGTTTGGGGGTCGGAGGGTGTGGGTGGGGGTCGGAGGGTGTGGGGGGGGGTCGGAGGGTGTGGGTGGGGGTTCGGAGGGTGTGGGGGGGGGGTCGGAGGGTGTGGGGGGGGTCGGAGGGTGTGGGGGTGGTCGGAGGGTGTGGGTGGGGGTTCGGAGGGTGTGGGGGGGGGGTCGGAGGGTGTGGGGGGGGGTCGGAGGGTGTGGGGGGGGGTCGGAGGGTGTGGGTGGGGGTTCGGAGGGTGTGGGGGGGGGGTCGGAGGGTGTGGGGGGGGTCGGAGGGTGTGGGTGGGGGTTCGGAGGGTGTGGGGGGGGGGTCGGAGGGTGTGGGGGGGGTCGGAGGGTGTGGGTGGGGGTTCGGAGGGTGTGGGAGGGGGGTCGGAGGGTGTGGGGGGGGTCGGAGGGTGTGGGGGTGGTCGGAGGGTGTGGGGGGGGTCGGAGGGTGTGGGGGTGGTCGGAGGGTGTGGGGGGGGGTCGGAGGGGGTGGGGGGTCGGAGGGGGTGCGGGGTCGGAGGGTGTGGGGGGGGGGTCGGAGGGTGTGGGGGGGGGGTCGGAGGGTGTGGGGGGGGGTCGGAGGGTGTGGGGGGGGGGTCGGAGGGTGTGGGGGGGGGGGGGTCGGAGGGTGTGGGGGGGGCGGAGGGTGTGGGGGGGGGGTCGGAGGGTGTGGGGGGGGGTCGGAGGGTGTGGGGGGGGGGTCGGAGGGTGTGGGGGGGGGTCGGAGGGTGTGGGGGGGGGGTCGGAGGGTGTGGGGGGGGGGGTCGGAGGGTGTGGGGGGGGGTCGGAGGGTGTGGGGGGGGGTCGGAGGGTGTGGGGGGGGTCGGAGGGTGTGGGGGGGGGGGTCGGAGGGTGTGGGGGGGGGGGTCGGAGGGTGTGGGGGGGGGGGTCGGAGGGTGTGGGTGGGGGGGGGCGGAGGGTGTGGGGGGGGGGGGGCGGAGGGTGTGGGGGGGGGGGGTCGGAGGGTGTGGGTGGGGGGGGGCGGAGGGTGTGGGTGGGGGGGTCGGAGGGTGTGGGTGGGGGGGTCGGAGGGTGTGGGGGGGGGGGGGTCGGAGGGTGTGGGTGGGGGGGTCGGAGGGTGTGGGTGGGGGGGTCGGAGGGTGTGGGTGGGGGGGGGCGGAGGGTGTGGGGGGGGGGGGGGGGGTCGGAGGGAGGCGGACGCGGCCCACCTGGGTGAGCCTCTGGCGGGCGCGCTCACTCTCCACCGCCAGGCCGTCCCCGAGTGAGGGCGGCTCCAGGGCCAGCGGGTTGTCGAGCGGCGGCGCCCGGGTCTCCTCCTGGGGACATGACAGCGGCATGGCGGCAACCCGTCACCCCGGCAACAAGCCCCGCCCCCAGCGACAAGCACCGCCCCCAGCGACAAACCCCGGAGACAGGCCCCGCCCCCAGCAACAAGCCGCGCCCCCAGAGACAGGCCACGCCCCATCGACAAGCCCCACCCCGAGACAGGCCCCTCCCCCAGCAACAAGCCGCGCCCCCAGAGACAGGCCACGCCCCATCGACAAGCCCCGCCCCAGCGACAACCCCCCCCCCCCCCCCAGAGACAGGCCCCGCCCCCGCACTGCTTCTTCTCTGGGTCATGGCTGCCCATGGGTGATGCATCCTAGTTGGCTGCTTGCTCCACACCTCAGCTAGAGCAGCGTCGCTTGTGGCTGAAGAGACCAATGCGGGAGTGACAGTGTCTGTCGCAATGGTCACATTTGTGTGTGGTCTCTGGTCTGTTGAAGTTGCTGCGCTCCTTTCTGCGTGCCCGCTTGTCTGCCGCTGCGTTCATCAGTTTCTCTTCCCCGTTTTGAGGTGTTGGTTCAGGGTACCTCTCCACCTCGTGCGGTCAGCTGCAAGGCTCTCCCAGGACTCCACATCGATGTCGAGCGCCTTCAAATCTCTCTTGCCGACATCCTTGTAACGTAGCTGGGGGCGGCCGATGGTTCTCCTCCCAGATGTTAGCTCTCCATAGAGGATGTCTTTGGGAATACGGCCATCCTCCATGTGGTGGACATGGCCCAGCCATCGCAGCCTGCGCTGCCTGAGTAGAGTGTACATACTCGGAAGGCCAGCGCGAGACAGAATCTCGGTGTTGGACACTGTCTTGCCAGGATATACCCAGGATACGGCGGATGCTTCTAAGGTGGAAGGTGTTGAGTCTTCTCTCCAGTCTGGCATATGTAGTCCATGCCTCACTGCTGTACAGCAGTGTGCTGTTGACACAGGCGTTGTAGACTGCTATCTTTGTCTTCACTGTCAGCTTTGGATTGGTCCACACTCGAGTTGTGAGGCGAGCGAGAGTTGTAGCTGCCTTCCCGATCCTCTTGTCAATCTCTGTGTCCAAGGAGAGGTTGTCGGTGATGGTGGAGCCGAGGTACGTGAACTGATGGACGGCATCGAGTTCGTAGTCGTCGATGGTGATGTCAGGTGGTATCCTGTCCCAGGACGTTCGTCTTCTTCAGGCTGATGGTCAACCTGAAGTCCTTGCAAGCCCGATAGAAGCGTTCCATCAGTGACTGTAGTTCCTGCTGGATGTCGGACACAACTGCTGCGTCATCGATGAACAACATGTCTCTGATGAGAGCTTCACATACTTTGCTCCACAAACAAACTCGGCCCCGCTACCCGAACACACTCGGCCCTGGTGCCCGAACTCCATTCACGTTAACGAGCTCATTAGCTTACACTGTTCGGGCCTACAGTGTCGAGGCCTACAGCATCTAATACGGGACTCTCAGAGAGTGTGTGATGGAGGGGTTTAGTTTGGAGATACAGTGCAAAAACAGGCCCTTCGGCCCATCGTCCGTACCGACCAGCGTTCCCCGCACACACTAGGGACAATTTTACACATACACCAAGCCAATTAACCTACAAACCTGTACATCTTTGGAGTGTGGGAGGAAACCGAAGATCTCAGAGATAACCCACGCGGTCACGGGGAGAATGTACAAACTCCGTACAGACAGCACCCGTGGTTGGGATGGAACCCGGGTCTCCGGTGCTGCAAACACTGTAAGGCAGCAACTCTACCGCTGCGCCACCATGGTGAGAAGAGGGCCGGTGGAGTGGGAGCCGAGGGTGCCAGAGAGGTAGAGACAGGGAGGGCCGGAGGAGTGGGAGCTGAGGGTGCCAGAGAGGTAGAGACAGGGAGGGCCGGAGGAGTGTGGGAAAGGTTAGGTCGGAGGAGTAAATAGAGGCGGGACTGGAGGTACAGGGGTGAGAGGGACGGAGTCGGGGTAGGGAGTGCTGGAGCAGTGGATGCTGAGTGGCCTGCAAGGTGTGGGTAGAAGAGTGGTAGAAGAGTGGAGGAGAAGACAGGGCCTGGGTGACCCGAAACATCACCCATTCCTTCTCTCTAAAGATGCTGAGTTATAGCCATAGAGTGATACAGTGTGGAAACAGGCCCTTCGGCCTAACTCGCCCACAACGGCCAACATGTCCCACCTGCCTGTTTGGTCCATATCCCTCCAAACATGTCCAATCCATGTACCTGTCTAACTTTCTTAAACATTGGGATAGTCCCTGCCTCAACTACCTCCTCTGGCAGTTTGTTCCATACACCCACCACCCTTTGTGTGAAAAAGTTACCCCTCAGATTCATATTAAATCTTTTCCCTTTTACCTTGAACCTATGTCCTCTGGTCCTCGATTCCCCTACTCTGGGCAAGAGATTCTGTGCATTTACCCAATCTATTCCTCTCATGATTTTATACACCTCTATAAAATCACCCTTCAACCTCCTGCGCTCCAAGGAATAGAGACCCAGCTTACTCAACCTCTCCCTATAGCTCAGAACCTCTAGTCCTGGTAACATCCTCATAAATCTTCTCTGAACCCTTTCAAGCTTGACAATATCATTCCTATAACATGGTGCCCAGATCTGAACACAATATTCTAAATGCGGTCTCACCAATGTCTTATACAACTGCAATATGACCTCCCAACTTATATACTCAAGTCAGAATTTTGTGTCTATATCTGGAGAATGAATGAATGAATGAATATAACTTTATTGTCATTCAAAACTATACACCAGACGATTGCATATTTGAACGAAATTCCGTTGCATCTGGCTAACAATGTAACATCAAATAATAAAAATTGATAAAAAATAAATAAATAAGTAACTCGCACATAAAATAATGGCGGCGGATTATTGCGAATTCAAGAGTCTGATGGCTCGGGGAAAGAAACTATTGCAGAACCTGGCTGTTCTGCTCTGTGTGTTGCAGTACCTTTGACCAGAGGGCAGCAAGGTGAACAGTCCATGATGGAGATGGGTGGGGTCTTTAATAATGTTGTTGGCGTTGGACAAGCAGCGTTTGTGTGCAATGTCCTGGATGGAAGGAAGTGAAGTCCCGATGATTTTCTCAGCCGTCCTCACCACTCTCTGCATAGACTTCCAATCTGAGGCTTTGCAATCCCCAGACCAGAGAGAGATGCAGCTGGTCAGTCTGCTCTCTATGGTGCCTCAGTAGAAAGTGGTGAGGACGGGATGGGGGAGGTGTGCTCTCCTCATCTGGCGCAGAAAGTGCAAACGCTGCTGGGGTCTCTTGACTAGAGCCCAGATGGAATGGGTGATGTTTCGGGTCGAGATGCTACTTCAGACTGAGAGTCAGGGGAGAGGGAGACACAGAGATATGGAAGGGGAAGGTATGAAAAGACAAATCAAAGCAGCTTCTGCTCAACGAAAATGTAGAGTAGATCATTGTTAGCTGAGGGGAAGGTGACAATGAGGCACACATCAGCAATCATATGCTATGATCAAAGATTGACACTAAACACTGGAGTAAATCAGCGGGACATTTTTTTGTCTATCTTGTGTAAAGCAGCATCTGCAGTTCCTTCCTACACATTTTGTCTGCTTTGATCTGTTGTTTTCACACCTTTTCCATATCTCTGGTCCCTCTCTCCGTGAGTCTGAAGAAAGGTCTCAGCCCAAAATGGCCCCCATTCCTTCTCTCCAGAGATGGCGCCTGTCCTGCTAAGTTACTCCAGCATTTTGTGACTACTTTTGGAGCAAACCAGCATCTGCAGATCTTTTTATTCACAAAATGCTGGAGTAACTCAGCAGGTCAGGCAGCATCTCGGGAGAGAAGGAATGGGTGACGTTTCGGGTCGAGACCCTTCTGCAGATCTTTGCTCCACATTCCCACATTCAATCCCCACCCGTCTGTGCGGAGTTTGCATGTTCCCACATTCAATCTCCAACCGTCTATGCGGAGTCTGCACGTTCCACACGTCTCCGGTTTCACACGGGCTCGGTGGGCTAATCTGCCCCAGCACGGGGGCGAGGGTCAGTGCCAACGCATCGTTAACAAGATGGGCTGACAGGCCTATTGCCCTACAGCGTGACATAGAAACATGGGTGCAGGATTAGGCCATTCGGCCCTTTGAGTCAGCACTGCCATTCTGACTATGGCTGATCATCTAACATCAGTACCCCGTTCCTGCTTTACCCCAAATCCCTTGATTCCTTTAGCCTTAAGAGCTAAATCTCTTGAAAACATCCAGTGAATTGGCCTCCACTGTCTTCTGTGGCAGAGAATCACAACTCTCTGGGTGAAAACGTTTTTCCTTATCTGTCCTAAATGGCCAACCCCTTATGCTCAACTGCAGTAGGACCTCCTTGCTCCTAAACTCAAAACCTCTCGCAATGAAGGCCAACATGCCATTAGCTTTCTTCACTGTCTGCTGTACCTGCAAGCTTATTTTCAGTGACTGAGGTACAAGCACACCCAGGTCTTGTTGTACCTCCACTTTTCCTAATCTGATACCATTCAAGATAATAATCTGCCTTCCTGTTCTTGCCACCAAAGTGGCTAACCTCACATTTATCCACATTAAACTGCATCTGCCCACTCACCCAACCTATACAAGTCACCCTGCAACCTCACAGTATCCTCATCACAGCTCACACTGCCACCCAGCTTTGTAGCATCTGCAAACTTGGAGATGTCACATTTAATTCCCTCGTCTAAATCGTTAATATATATTGTAAATTGCTGGGGTCCCTTGCGGCACCCCACTAGTCACTGCCTGCCATTCTGAAAAGGACCCGTTAATTCCTACTCTTTGCTTCCTGTCTGCCAACCAGTTCTCTATCCATGTCAATACCCTACCCCCAATACCAAGTGCTCTAATTTTGCACACTAATCTATTTTGTGGGACCTTGTCAAAGGCTTTTTGAAAGTCCAGATACACCACATCCACTGGGTCTCTCTTATCCATTCTATTTATTACATCCTCAAAAAATTCCAGATTAGTCAAGCATGATTTCCCCTTCATAAATCCATGCTGACTTTGACTGATCCTGTCATTGCTTTCTAAATGCTCTGCTATAACATCTTTAACAATCGACTCCAGCATCTTCCCCACTACCAATGTTGGGCTAACTGGTCTCTAATTCCCCATTTTCTCTCTCTCTCCTTTCTTTAAAAGTGGGGTTACATTGCCTACCCTCCAGTCCATAGGAACTGATCCAGAGTCGAGAGAACATTGGAAAATGATCACCAATGCATCCACGATTTGATAGGCCACCTCCTTGAGTACTCTGGGATGCAGACCATTAGGCCCTGGGGATTTATCTGCCTTCAGTCCCAACAGTTTACATTACACCATTTCCAGACTAATGTGGATTCCTTTCAGTTCCTCCCTCCCACTAGATCCTCGGTCCGCTAGTATTCCTGGGAGATTGTTTGTGTCTTCCTTAGTGAAGACAGAACCGAAGTATTCATTTAATTGTTCTGCCATTTCTTAGTTTTCCATTATAAATTCACCTGTCTCTGATTGTAAGGGACCTACATTTGTCTTCACTCATCTTTTCCTTTGTACACATCTACCCTGTTCTGCCCACTGGTCCTCAGCCATCTATGCCTCACTCCCGGTGGGGGCTCACACACTGCCTTCACAACAGGTCCTGCGCTCCCACTCCCAGCTCTGGCCATTGATGGAGACCAGCGGTGTGGGGTGAACTGTCAGCTTCTACCCCGGTAGATGTGTGACGGTGTACCGTGAGCCTGTACCCCAGGAGGTGTGTGTGGGGGGGGGGGTGTACCGTGAGCCTGTACCCCAGGAGGTGTGTGTGTGGGGGGTGTACCGTGAGCCTGTACCCCAGGTGTGTGTGAGGGTGGGTATATCATGAGCCTGTACCCCAGTAGATGTGTGTGGGAGGGTTGTACTGTGAGCCTGTACCCCAGGGGGTGTGTGTGGGGGGTGTACCGTGAGCCTGTACCCCAGGAGGTGTGTGTGTGGGGGGTGTATTGTGAGCCTGTACCCCAGGAGGTGTGTGTGGGGGGGGGGGGGTGTACCATGAGCCTGTACCCCAGGAGGTGTGTGTGTGGGGGGTGTATTGTGAGCCTGTACCCCAGGAGGTGTGTGTGGGGGGTGTACCGTGAGCCTGTACCCCAGGAGGTGTGTGTGGGGGGGGGGGGGGTGTACCATGAGCCTGTACCCCAGGAGGTGTGTGTGTGGGTGGTGTATTGTGAGCCTGTACCCCAGGAGGTGTGTGTGGGGGGTGTACCTTGAGTCTGTACCTCAGAAGGTGTGTGTGAGGGTGGTTATATCGTGAGCCTGTACCCCAGTAGATGTGTGTGTGTGTGTGTGGGGGGTGTACCGTGAGCCTGTACCCCAGGAGGTGTGTGTGTGTGGGGGGTGTACTGTGAGCCTGTACCCCAGGAGGTGTGTGTGTGGGGGGTGTACCGTGATTACCATGAGACTGTACCCCAGGTGGTGTGTGTGGGGGGTGTACCGTGAGCCTGTATCCCAGGAGGTGTGTGTGTGGGGGGGTGTACCGTGATTACCATGAGACTGTACCCCAGTGCGTGTGGGATGTACCATGAGCCTGTACCCCAGGAGGTGTGTGTGTGGGGGGGGGGGGGGGTGTACCGTGAGCCTGTACCCCAGGAGGTGTGTGTGTGTGGGGGGGTTGTACTGTGAGACTGTACCCCAGTAGGTGTACCGTGATTACCATGAGCCTGTACCCCAGTGCGTGTGGGATGTACTGTGAGCCTGTACCCCAGGAGGTGTGTGTGTGTGGGGGGGGGTGTACCGTGTGCCTGTACCCCAGGTGTGTGTGTGTACCGTGATTACCATGAGCCTGTACCCCAGTGCGTGTGGGATGTACTATGAGCTTGTCACAGTGCGGTTTGTATTTACAGCACTAGTTGAGCCATGTTGCACTGTGTCCATGGTCTGCTGACATAATGACTGATCATTTGTTGTTTATTGATCACTGTGCATGTATTTGCTGCATTAACGGGCGTGTAAAGCTTCAGCGAATCAGAATGTTTTTGTAACGGTGCATCCGGCAATTAAACACTTGCCTCTTCGCCCGGGTCAGGGGGCACGTGTGTAAACAAGACACTGTGGACAGGAGAGCCAAGCCATGGCCCTAGGCGTCTGTAGGTCTGCAGCCCGGCTGTGGACTGGCATGCATCAGCCCTGGTGCCCGGCTGTGGACTGGCATGCATCAGCCCTGGTGCCCGGCTGTGGACTGGCATGCATCAGCCCTGGTGCCCGGCTGGGGACTGGCATGGATCAGCCCTGGTGCCCGGCTGTGGACTGGCATGCATCAGCCCTGGTGCCCGGCTGTGGACTGGCATGCATCAGCCCTGGTGCCCGGCTGTGGACTGGCATGCATCAGCCCTGGTGCCCGGCTGGGGACTGGCATGCATCAGCCCTGGTGCCCGGCTGTGGACTGGCATGCATCAGCCCTGGTGCCCGGCTGGGGACGGGGATGCATCAGCCCTGGTGCCGTTGCACCTGACATTGGTGAATCTTTACCATGGATGTCCAGTCACTCTACACTTCCGTCCCCCACAAGGATGGTCTTGAAGCCCTCCATTTCTTCCTCGACTGTAGAACCAGCCAATCCCCATCTACTAACACTCTCCTCCGCCTAGCAGAGCTGGTTCTTACCCTCAACAACTTCTCCTTTGACTCCTCCCACTTCTTCCAAACCAGAGGCGTAGCTATGGGCACTCGCATGGGCCCTAACTATGCCTGCCTCTTTGTCGGGTACGTCGAACAATCCCTGTTCCAGGCATACACCGGCCCCATCCCCGAACTCTACCTCCGCTACATCGACGACTGCATTGGTGCTACCTCTTGTACCCATGCAGAACTCACTGACTTCATACACTTCACTTCCAATTTCCATCCTGCCCTTAAATATACTTGGACTATCTCCGCCATCTCCCTCCCGTTTCTGAACCTCACCATCTCCATCACAGGAGACAGACTAGTGACTGACATCTACTATAAACCCACTGACTCGCACAGCTATCTGGACTACACTTCTTCCCACCCTGTCTCCTGCAAAAAGTCTATCCCCTACTCCCAATTCCTCCGTCTACGCCGCATCTGCGCCCGGGATGAGGTGTTTCACACTAGGGCATCAGAGATGTCCTCATTCTTCAGGAAACGGGGCTTCCCCTCTTCCATTATAGATGAGGCTCTCACTAGGGTCTCTTCTACATCCCGCAGCTCCACTCTTGCTCCCCCTCCCCCCATTCGTAACAAGGACAGAATCCCCCTTGTTCTCACCTTCCACCCCACCAGCCAGCGTATCCAACAAATCATCCTCCAACATTTCCGTCACCTCCAACGGGACCCCACTATTGGCCACATCTTCCCATCCCCTCCCCTTTCTGCGTTCCGCAGAGATCGTTCCCTCCGTAACTCCCTGGTCCACTCGTCCCTTCCTACCCAAACCACCCCATCCCCGGGAATTTCCCCTGCAACCGCACGAGATGCAACACCTGTCCCTTTACCTCCCCCCTCAACTCCATCAAAGGACCCAAACAGTCTTTCTAGGTGAGACAGAGGTTCACCTGCACCTCCTCCACCCTCATCTATTGTGTCTGCTGCTCTAGATGTCAACTTCATTACATCGGCGAAACCAAACGCAGGCTCGGCGATCGTTTCACTCAACACCTTCGCTCAGTCCACCTTAACCAACCTGATCTCCCGGTGGCTGAGCACTTCAACTCAGTCATGGGCCTCCTCCAGTGCCATAGTGAGGCCCACCACAAATTGGAGGAACAGCACCTCATATTTCGCCTGGGCAGCTTGCAGCCCAGCGGTATGAACATTAACTTCTCCAACTTTAGATAGTTCCTCTGTCCCTCTCTTCCCCTCCCCCTTCCCAGATCTCCCTCTATCTTCCTGTCTCCACCTATATCCTTCCTTTGTCCCGTCCCCGACATCAGTCTGAAGAAGGGTCTCGACCCGAAACGTCGCCCATTCCTTCTCTCCTGAGATGCTGCCTGACCTGCTGAGTTACTCCAGCATTTTGTGAATAAATACCTTCGATTTGTACCAGCATCTGCAGTTATTTTCCTGCATGACATTGGTGATCACTTTATTTCACTCTGCCATCAGAAACTGTACAAATGCCCCATCACTGTACAAGACATTCCCAGTCGGGGGCAGCACCAATGGCTGCAGCCACCCAGACCAGCGCTGCCCCTCTGCATGGGCGCTGCCTCTCTGCATGGACGCTGCCCCTCTGCATGGACGCTGCCCCTATGCATGGACGCTGCCCCTCTGCATGGACGCTGCCCCTCTGCATGGACGCTGCCCTTCTGCATGGACGCTGCCCTTCTGCATGGGCGCTGCCCCTCTGCATGGACGCTGCCCCTCTGCATGGACGCTACCCCTCTGCATGGACGCTACCCCTCTGCATGGGCGCTGCCCCTCTGCATGGACCAGGCATGTGCGTGAGGTAAAAAAAGGGGAAAAGAGCCGAGTGCTTGCGTGAAGTGTACAACGGGGGTCAAAAAATTTGACAATTTTTGAAACTTTACACACAAAATTACCAGTTTCAAGCCTCTTTTTGTGCATTTCAAAGTAAAAACAGACATTACAAAATAATGTGAATATGTCACCGTACACTAAGAACATTT
>NC_135958.1:44000947-44010623 GCF_053455715.1 Rhinoraja longicauda
TATTAATAGTGGCAATAAAATGGGGACCATTGTCCGAGCTAATGACTGTAGGTAGCCAAACCTGGGAATAACTTCTCTTAACAACAATGTTACCGTAGTTTCAGCAGTATTATTAGTGGTCAGTAGAGCTTCAATCCATCTGCCAAATAAATCTAAATTCACTGAGCAATATTTATAGCAATGGGCCCTTGGCATTTCAATGAAATCAATCTGTATGCATTCAAACGGTTGCGATGGCATTGGCGTCACCCCTGAGGGTACCTTAATTGGTTTGCCTGGATTACTTCGATGGCAAATTTTACATTCAGAGGCCTGCTTCAGCGCCTCTTGCTGGATTTTCGGGTGCCACCATGTTTCCTTCGTTATCCTAATCATTCCCTCCTTAGCAGCAAGGGTGAGGGAGTGAATATGTGTTAGTAAGACAGGTAAAAATGCATCAGGTACACAAACTTGTTTTGGAATCGTCCTTCCTCCAACACTATTGTAGTTTGGCTAACAATGGAGTAGCCAGAAGCTCGCTGGCCCGTTTCAGGGATGATCATGGAAGACCCATCTACAAACCAGGTTGACTGTGCATTTTCCAGAGGAACATCCAAGAGATCCTCCCTCGGGTTGATCAGAATTGCATTGGCTCGGGCACAGTCATGTGGAGGGTCCATACATGGTTCGGGTGGCTGTGTCAGAAATGCTGAAGGATTAATCGTAATTACTTTTGTATTTTTTTTCTCCTTTAGCAGGCTTTCTCTAGTGGGAAGGCGCTAACTGATTACAGCATATTGGGACCAGGACCTATGCCTTTAGGAATGTGTCTTCCCTGCTCTTCACTTGATGTACCTGGCTATCAACTCATTGCTCTTTGATGTACACAGTTGTGCTAACTGATAAGAGAGACAATCTCAGACTTGTCGGGAAGGTGCTAACTGACTACAGCAATTTGGGACCATGACTAAGGCCTTTAGGAATGTGTCTTTTTGATCTATGCAGTATGAAACATCTGGTCCAGTCTGTGTTCTTTGGAGTGATAGGTGGGGAGAGACAAGTGCTTGTTGCTTACTTGGCTCATGTACCCCGACACTCCCGCCGACTGATATAGTAAAGCTTGTGTTGGTCGACCTAACCCATGTGTGTTGTCTGTTTTAAGAAGAAGCAAACTTTAACTGGGATGGGGGAGGGGGTTGTGGGATGGGAGTGTTGAGAGGTGGGGGAGGTGGCTGGAGGGATTGGAGGGGGTGTGGGGATGGGGAGGGGTTGTGTGAGGGGGGTGTTGAGTTGATGTGGAGGGGGCTGGAGGGGAGAGCGTGTGGGTGGGGGTGGAGGGGAGAGCGTGGGGGTGGAGGGGAGAGCTTGTGGGTGGAGGGGAGAGCGTGTGGGTGGAGGGGAGAGTGTGTGGGTGGGGGGTGGAGGGGAGAGCGTGTGGGTGTGGGGGAGAGCGTGTGGGTGGGGGGTGGAGGGGAGAGCGTGTGGGTGGGGGGAGCTTGTGGGTGGGGAGAGCGTGTGGGTGGGGGGAGTGTGTGGGTGGGGGGAGCGTGTGGGTGGGGGGAGCGTGTGGGTGGGGGTGGAGGGCGGGGCGTGTGGGGTGGGGTGGAGGGGGGAGCGTGTGGGTGGGGTGGAGGGGGGAGCCTGTGGGTGGGGGGAGCGTGTGGGTGGGGGGAGCGTGTGGGTGGGGGGAGCGTGTGGGTGGGGGGAGCGTGTGGGTGGGGGGAGCGTGTGGGTGGGGGGAGCGTGTGGGTGGGAGGAGCGTGTGGGAGGGGAGAGCGTGTGGGTGGGGGAGCGTGTGGGTGGGGGGAGCGTGTGGGTGGGGGGGAGCGTGTGGGTGGGGGGAGCGTGTGGGTGGGGGGAGCGTGTGGGTGGGGGGAGCGTGTGGGTGGGGGGAGCGTGTGGGAGGGGAGAGTGTGTGGGTAGGGTGACTCCGGTGCCTGGCTGTTGCAGGATCTGGCAGAGCACGGGATCGCTCCGCGAGGGATCGTGACGAGGAGCAGCTTTGCGTGCAAGGCGGTGGACGCGGTGCAGGAGAAGGCGCGAGCGCTGGCGAGCTTCGCCGGCCCCATCCCCGGTGCCAGCGCCCTGGAGGACCTCATCACCCCGGCAACGTGAGTGCGTTCTAGGGGGAGGGAATGTTGGAAGTGCTCTCGTCCGGGCAAGCACAGGTGGCGTGTGCTGCCCGGCCGGTGGCGTGTGCTGCCCGGCCGGTGGGTGGCGTATGCTGCCCGCCCGGTGGCGTGTGCTGCCCGCCCGGTGGCGTGTGCTGCCCGAGCCTGAGCCTGAGCCTGAGCCTGCCGGGAGCCTCTCCCCAGAACTGATGGCCTGGTGCAGCTCCTCCACGCCCCCTCAATCTGCCTGACCAGCACAAATCCCCCCCTGCAACAAACCCCACCCCCTCCCTGCAACAAACCCCCCCCCTGCACAAACCTCCCCCCCCCTGCACAACCCACCCCCTGCACAACCCCCCATGCACAACCCCCCCCTGCACAAACCACCCCCCCTGCAGCCAGAACAGTTCAGCACTGTCAGCAAGCTGAGTGCCAGGCCTTGTAGGTACTGGTTATGACCACGTGCTCACACCTCCCCGCACCAGCCCCATCCCAACCCCATCCTATCCCCATCCCCACCCCCACCACCCCTTACCCCATCCCCACCCTCACTCCACCCACTCCACCCACCCCACCCCCCCGCCCCACCCTCCAACCACCCCTCACCCCACCCGCACCCCCACCCACCCCTCGCCCCACCCGCACCCCCACCACCCCTCACCCCATCCCCACCCTCACTCCACCCACTCCACCACCCCACCCCCCCCGCCCCACCCCCACCACCCCCCCACCCCAACCCCACCACCCCCCACCACACCCTACCCCACCCTCACCTCACCCTCACCTCACCCCCACCTTCACACCACCCCGACTCTCACCCCACCCCCACCCTCATCCCCTCTCACCCATCCCCACACTCACCCCCACAACCATTCACCCCCACCTCACCCCCACCCTCTCCCCTGCTCTGGTCCACCCTGGGTGTAATGGGGAGGAGGATGCCCCTCTCCAGGGGGCACGGCATGCTGGGAGCAGGTGCTGCACTGACCTTTGCCCCTGCCTGGTGCCAGGCATGAGATGGGCACCTGAGGCCGGTGAGGGCGGGGGTGGGGGCCTCTGGCGAGCGGCTCTCTGTGGTGCCAGGGGCACGGGTGAATGTGTGTGCTCTTTCCTGCAGCGTAACGGTGGGTGTCCGCCTGCTCCGGCTGATGGGCTGGAAGGAAGGCCAGGGGCTGGGGCCCCGCGTCAAGAGGAAAGCCCAGCGGCAGCACCATGGTGAGGACCCCACAGCCCAACATATAACACCCTCCACCCACCGCCCAAACACCCACCCACCCACCCACCAACCGCCCACCCACCCACCGCCCAACACCCACCCACCTACCGCCCACCCACCCACCGCCCAGCACCCACCCACACCCACTGCCCAACAACCCACCGTCCAACACCCACCCACCAACAACCACCCACCCACTGCCCAACACCTACCCACCCACCGCCCAGCACCCACCCACCAACAACCACCCACCCCACCGCCCAACACCAACCCACCCACCGTCCAACACCCACCCACCAACAACCACCCACCCACCGCCCAACACCAACCCACACACCGCCCAACACCCACCCACCAACAACCACCCACCCACCGCCCAAACAACCAACCACCCACCCACCGCCCAACACCTACCCACCCACCGCCCAACACCCACCCACCAACAACCACCCACCCACCGCCCAACAACCCTACCGCCTATCACCGCCCTCCCGCCCAACACCCACCCACCCCACCGCCCAACACCCACCCACCCACTGCCCAAACACCCACCCACTCACCACCCAACACCCACCCACCAACAACCACACCACTGCCCCAAAACCCACCCACCCAACACCCACCCACTCACCACCCAACACCCACCCACCACCGCCCAACAACCCTACCGCCCCATCACCCAGCCACCGCCCAACACCCACCCACCCACCGCCCAACACCTACCCACCCACCGCCCAACACCCACCCACCCACTGCCCAACACCCACCCCCAACAACCCACCCACCCCACGCCCAACACCCACCCACCGCCCAACACCCACCACCCAACACCCACCCACCCACTGCCCAACATCCACCCACCCACTGCCCAACACCGACCCACCCACTGCCCAACACCCACCCCCCAACAACCACCCACCCACCGCCCAACACCCACCCACTGCCCAACACCCACCCACCCAACACCCAACTGTGCAACATCTCCCCGCTTCCCCCCCGCCTAGGCACAGTTCACCCCCAACCCCACCAGCACCAGCGCGGCCCTGGCACAGCCCCCCTCTCTGCACCGGCACCAGCGCCACCCCCAACACAGCTCACCCTTCTCCGGTGCCAACCCTGTCTTGGCATTTGCCCCATCCTGCTCATTTCCGCAGGGCAAAGACTCTCAGAGAGCAAAGCCCACACACATGCTCCAGTGGGCGTACGATGCAGACCTGCTGTCTCTAACTGTGTCCCTGTTTGCCATGCAGAGCCAGCAGTGAGAGTGTACGGCTGCTCCCTGCCGGGTGAAGGCCTGCAGCTGCCACAGGTAAGCTGCCAGTCTCCACGCTGATTCTTGCATCATTTCAACCTCCTGAATCCCACCATTAGTTGCCTGTGGTAACTGTGCAGAGCACAGCTTCAGAAACACACAGCGGGACAGGCTGCGTGTGTGGCAAGGCCCACCCTCGCGGCAGCATCCCTCCGCACGGGGGCACAGCACTGGGGCGCAGTCACAAGGGAAGAGCCGTGTAGGTGAGGTGGGCGTGATGGGCAGATGGCGCCAGGGAAGAGGGGTGGAGGTGACACCAGGTCAGAGCGACAGGACAGGGGGAGAGTCACACAGAGGGGCTGGACAGGGGGAAAGTCACACAGTCAGCAAGACCTGGGTGTGCTTGTACACCAGTCACTGAAAGTAAGCATGCAGGTACAGCAGGCAGTGAAGAAAGCTAATGGCATGTTGACCTTCATAGCAAGAGGATTTAGGAGCAAAGAGGTCCAACTGGTCAGGGCTTTGGTGAGACCATACCTGGATTTTGTGAGCAGTTTTGGTCTCCTAATTTGAGGCAGGACATTCTTGCTATTGAGGGAGTGCAGCGCAGGTTTATGAGGTTAATTCCTGGGATGGCGGGACTGACTTATGATAAAAGAATGGGTCGACGGGGCTTGTATTCACTAGAATTTAGGATAAGAGGCGATCTTATAGAAACATAAAATTCTTAAGGGATTGGACATGCAGGGATTCAGAGAGGAGCTGGCCAAGGTCGACTGGAAAGGGATCCTAGCATGAATCATGGTGGAACAGCAATGGCAGGAATTTCTGGGCATAATCCAGAAGGTGCAGGATCATTTCATTCCAAAGCGGAAGAAAGATTCTAAGGGGAGTAAGAGGCAACCGTGGCTGACAAGGGAAGTTAGGGATGGAATAAAACTAAAAGAAAAGATGTATAACACAGCAAAGAGTAGCGGGAAGCCAGAGGATTGGGAAACTTTCAAAGGACAACAGAAGGTAACAAACAGGCAATAAAGGCTGAAAAGATGAAGTACCAAAGTGAAGCCTGGTCAAGAAAATAAAGAAGGACAGTAAAAGCTTCTTTAGATATGTTAAGAGAAAAAGAGTAGCAAGTCAAATGTGGGTCCCTTGAAGGCAGACATGGGTGAAATTATTATGGGAAACAAGGAAATGGCAGAAGAGTTGAACAAGTACTTCGGATCTGTTCACTAAGGAAGACACAAACATCAGTTTTGGTCTGCTAATTTGAGGAAGGACATCCTTGTAATTGAGGCTGTGCAGCGTAGGTTCACGAGATTGATCCCTAGGATGGCGGGACTGTCATATGAGGAAAGATTGAAAAGACTAGGCTTGTATTCACTGGAGTTTAGAAGGATGAGAGGGGATCTTATAGAGACGTATAAAATCAAGAAAGGACTGGACAAGCTAGATGCAGGAAAAATGTTCCCAAAGTGGGTGTGTCCAGAACCAGGGCCACAGTCTTAAAATAAAGGGGAGGCCATTTAAAACTGAGGTGAGAAGGAACTTTTTCACCAGAGAGTTGTGAATTTGTGGAATTCTCTGCCACAGGGCAGTGGAAGCCAAATCACTGGATGAATTTAAGAGGAGAGTTAGATAGAGCTCTAGGGGCTAGTGGAATCAAGGGATATGGGGAGAAGTTGGGCACAGGTTACTGATTGTGGATGATCAGCCATGATCGCAATGAATGGCGGTGCTGGCTCGAAGGACAAAATGGCCTCCTGCACCTATTTTCTATGTTTCTAATCTCCCAGATGTACTAGTGGACAGAGGATCAAGGGAGACAGAGGAACTGAAAGAAATTTGCATTAGGCCGAGAAATTGTGTTGGGTAGGTTGATGGAACTGAAGGCTAATAATTCCCCTGGGCCTGATGGTCTGCATCCCAGGATACTCAAGGAGGTGGCTCAAGAAATCGTGGATGCATTGGTGATCATTTTCCAATGTTCAATAGATTCAGATCAGTTCCTGTGGATTGGAGGGTAGCTAATGTTATCCCACTTTTCAAGAAAGGAACGAGAGAGAAAACGGGAAATTACAGACCAGTTAGCCCAAGTCAGCATGGATTTATGAAAGGGAAATCCTGCTTGACTAATCTGTTGTGACAAGTAAAATGGATAAAGGAGAGTCAGTGGATGTAGTGGACTTTCAGAAAGCCTTTATTAAGGTCCCGCATGGGAGGTTGGTAAGCAGGGTAGGGTATTGACATGGACATGACATGGACATGGTGCTGGGGCCCGCAACTGTTTACAATATATATTAATGATTTGGATGATGGAATTTGAAGTAACACTAGCAACTTTGCAGATGACACAAAGGTGGATGGCAGTGTGAAATGCGAAGAGGATGTTAGGACAGGGGTAACCTGGATAGGTTGAGAGAGTGGGCAAATGCATGGCAGATGCAGTATAATGTAGATAAATGTGAGGTTATCCACTTTGGTGGCAAGAACAAGGAGGCAGATTATTATCTCAATGGTGTCAGATTAGGTAAAGGGGAAGTGCAACAAGACCTTGGTGTCCTTGTACACCAGTCGGGTGGATGCGCTAAAGATGTTTCCGATGATCGGGGAGACCAGAACTAGGGGGCATAGTCTTAGAATAAGAGGGGGCTCTTTTAAAACTGAGATGAGGAGAAACTTCTTCACTCAGAGGGTGGTTAGTCTGTGGAATTCGCTGCCTCAGGGAGCTGTGGATGCAGGAACGTTAAATAAATTTAAAACAGAAATAGATTGTTTTTTAATAGACAAGGGAATTAGGGGTTACGGGGAGCGGGCAGGGAAGTGGACATGAGCTATTGTTAGTATAGTAAGACCTGAGTAATCTTTGGGGTCGGAGAGGAATTTCCGGATTTTTTTCCCAAATTGGTCTGGGTTTTTATCCGTTTTTTTCGCCTCTCCCAGGAGATCACACGGTTCTTTTGGGTGGGAAGAAGGGCAATAGTGGGAAGGGGGTTGGGGTGGGATCAGCCATGATCGTATTGAATGGCGGAGTGGGCTCGAGGGGGCCGGTTGGCCTACTCCTGCTCCAAATTGAATTGAATAAATGTTATTAGCCAAGTATGTACACATGCAAGGAATTTGCCGTGGTGCTTTGCTCGCAAGTAACAACACGATATATAGTAGACAGTTAAAAATAAAACATCATTTGAACATGTGAAGAATGAAATAATGAGATTAGTTGTGACTTTATACAACTCTGAGAGGCGACATGCGGGATATTTTGTGGGTTGTGTGGGTGGCTGCAGTGGGCTGCTGTTGCTGGAGGCAGGGTTATGGTGGTGGGGAAGGAGAGGTGGATATGGATGCAGGGCAGATGGGGTGAGTTTGACTGCCATTATAGTTGGTACGGGCACGATGGGCTGAAGGGCCTCTTCCTGTTCCCTGCTGCCGGCCCCCGATTGATACTTGCGTGTTCGTGGTGTGAGTGGGGCATGTGTTGTCCCCTGTGGGAAGGTCATGGACTACCCGTGTTGTGTGTCCAGTGTGGGAGGGTCATGGACTACCCGTGTTGTGTGTCCAGTGTGGGAGGGTCATGGACTACCCGTGTTGTGTGTCCAGTGTGGGAGGGTCATGGACTACCCATGTTGTGTGTCCAGTGTGGGAGGGTCATGGACTACCCGTGTTGTGTGTCCAGTGTGGGAGGGTCATGGACTACCCGTGTCGTGTGTACTGTGTGGGAGGTCATTGACTACCCGTGTTGTGTGTCCGTGTAGGAGTGTGAGGGAGAGGACTACTTGCCAGAAGGGCTGACCTTTGCCCCCCAGGGACGTGGTGCCCATGGACTTCACGGTGAAGGACGACCGGCACGGACTGGGCTACAGTGGCATCGACCCTCGCCAGGCACTGTGTGGTCTGCCCGCCTGGACCCAGGCACCCTGGTCCACACACACCCCCACCCTGCCCTCAGTCTGTTGGAGCAGGCCCCGGCCAGTGGGCACACCCGGCCTGGCATCACTGGACAGGTGGGTAGAGGCTGCACCGCCGGCACTGGACGGGCAGCCACGGGGGGAGGGGTTGGAGGAGCGGGTGGGGGGGCTGGGGTGGAGAAGGGTTGTGGGGGAGGGGTGTGGGTCGGGGTGGGCATGGACCTGTACCCGCTGCTGTGCCAGGCGTTTGGCATGGGTGCGCTGGAGGACGTGGGGTGTGGGGGGTGAATGTGGGGGGGTGGGTTGTGGGGATGTTGGGGGTGGGATGAGCGGAGGGGTGTGGGGATGAGGGGAGGGGGGAGGAGTGAGGGGTGGACAATGACCTGTACCCGCTGCTGTGCCAGGCGTTTGGTGTGGGTGCACTGGAGGAGGAGGATGACGATATCTACAGCAGGGACTCGCTGTCGCGCTTACGACTCTGTGCTGAAGGAGGAGGAGCCGGGGGACGGGCTGTACGGCTGGGACTGCCCCAACCCCCACGCCACGCAGGGGGGGCAGAGGTGAGGGGGGCAGAGGTGGGTGGGCACGGTGAGGGGTGGGGAGGAGCAGGGCAGGGTGGGCGTGGTGGGAAGGGGAGGGGTGGGCATGGCGGTGTGGGTGGGGAGGGCAGGGGAGGGGAGGGGGTGGAGTGGGGAGGGGAGGGGAGGGGCATACGGGGAGGGGAGGGGCACGGGGGTGGGCACGGGGGAGGGGTGGGCACACAGGGGAGGGGCAGGCACAGGGAGGGGGTGGGCATTGTGGGGAGGGGGTGGTTCCAGTGGGGGAGGGGGGTGGGGGACGAGGCAATGTTGCCCCACTGCTGGATCAGCTCCAGGGGTCGGGCACTCATCGCAGCAGGCTGTGTCGTTGCAGGTGCCCGTCTGCAGCAGGGAAACGTGGGCAAAGAGATGGAGGGCTTCACCCTGGGAGCGGCCACCACCAAGTCCAAAACGGTATCTACACCTTCCCTCCCCTAGCCCGGCCGCGGGCAAGCAAGCGGCTCCTCAGAGAGGGGGATACATCCTCTCACCCCTCCCCCTGCTCACCCCTCCAGCACGGACCCCTCCCCCAGCATCACCCCTCCCCCCAGCATCAACCACCTCCCCCACTCACCCTCCCCCAGCATCACCCCTCCCCCCAGCATCACACCCCCAGTCCTCCCCCCCAGCATCAC